>NC_063058.1:31366955-31567901 GCF_018812025.1 Megalobrama amblycephala
GCAGCAGCGTTCACTGTGAAGTTTAGCAGCAAAATGGAAATATTTGCATGACTTTCTAACATTTACAGATGGAGAATAAACTTGTGAAAAGTTATGCACTGAGAAAAACACCATGTCTCAAGCGTATAAAATAGCACAAAATGTATGCTGTTTCCTATGGTGGATCGATTTGATCCATGATCGACCTCTAGAGCTGTTTAAGAAAAGCATGCACGCAAAATTATCTTGACTAGGTTAACCTGGATCGAATTAGTGGGACTGCGTGAACTTCAGTTACCTTTTATGAAACCGCTTTAGCCCCAACTCATTTGTTAAGTTAATTCAAGTCAGGTTTTGGAGTTTAATCCTCATTTTTCTTAGCATCTTTTATGAAACAGCCCTCGGCTTTGTTGGTAGCCTACCATGATGCTTATCATCAACTTTCTCTGTCAACTCAGGCTTTGATCCTGAGTTTGTGGACCACGTGCACATGAATGTGTGACATCGGTAGTGAACAGCCAATCATATGCCTTGCAACGGAGAGAAACTATGGCTGCATTCAGCCCCGACAAAACATTGCAAAACGTTTTTTAAACGAAAACGGTGGTGCATTGAACACCCTGTTCTGATGACGCAAGAGTTGCAACTATGGCAGCTGAGAAGGCCATTCTTTGTGTTCTTTTTGAAGAATTTTCAGAGGCTGATGAAGTTGGTATAAATACGTGTTTAATACTGCAAAATACGCTCAATATTACAGTTACTGCCCTTGCCATCCAGAATAAAAGAGAACAGTGAAGTGAAGGGATTTGTGGAAACTTCTAATTATTGTGATACAACATTTTGCCTTGCATTTCAGCATGAAAAGTCAAACATTTCAGATGAAGGATAATCCACTTCTTACCTCCGAGACTGTGTTATGATCTATAATATTTTTATTGTGAGTAGCTATTAGGCTTATCATTATTGCTGATCACTGTTGTTGTGCTATATGATGTTGTAATATTTACCATTCTATACTCCTCTGATTATATAAAAGTTTATTAAAGTGTCACTTCACAATACAATAGCAAAATATATAAGTAGGCCTATAGTATTTTTATGTTACATTAATACCCATTGTGCAAGCTGTCTCTTTAATACCGCGTGGTTTATATATATCTTGCCGCTGATTGGGCTGACATTTCTGACACACCCACCAAACAAGAGAAAACGTATCTCAAACCCGTTGCACACCATTGCAGACCGTTTCCAGGAAACATGTCGTTGAACTCGGAAAACGTAGGAAAACGTTGCGCACCGGTTTGAGCTTGAACATGCCCTATGATTCACTTCTTACGAGAGAGCCAGCGCAATTCACAACTCTTAAGGCTAACTGTCAGGCTAAGCTGAGATCCTCTAACACTGACCAATAGGACTCTCTCACATACAATTATTTGACTTTATTAACCACTGTCAGTCCAAAAATAAATATACAGTATACAAATCAACTTAAATAAGGCTGCAATGATAAATGATACAATACAGACCTACGAACATGTTCCATTATATATATATATATATATGTATATATATATATATATATATATATACTTTGGTATGCTTTGTGGTGCGTCGGGTGCATCATGTAAAAAAATGTGGCCAATGCAGTTATGTTGATTGGGTTTATAGCTAATATGCGAGACTCTCGCATTCTCAGTGTTAGTTTACTAATTTGCTTGCTCGTGACAAATAGCAACACAGCAAAAAGTATTTCTAATATGTTGGACCTTTTATTCAGGGATGGGCAGTATTTATGATACATGTATTTCAAATACAAAATAGTATTTTGTAATTTGTATTTGATAGGGTTGATGAAAATGGCTTCGTATTTTGTATCAAAATGCTTTAGTGTTTTGTATTTTTATATTTTTAAAATATTGTAAAATACTTTGTAAGAAGTCTACATGATGACATCATAAAATTGCGGCCTCTGATTGGTGTCTACTCAGTAGTTTGCAGAGACTTGTTGAGATCAGAACATAAAATTGATCCATATGGAAGAAGGTGGTCAGGGTAAGAAACGTGCAGGTTGCCAGCTTTCTATAAATTTTTGCATAAATTGCTATAATTTTTAACAGTTCATGTTAAGTTTTGGTGTTCGTTTTGGTAGCCTAGGATAAATAGTTTACCAATTTACATAATGTTCTTTAAAACTATTATACCGAGCAGCAGCTTACTATATTTATGATTAACAATCAAATGATTAATTAGTTAGAAAAAAGTTGCTATGAATACAGGTGCCATCGATGACTTGTTTGTCATTGAGTCAGTGTTGCTGATGCAAAGTAGGCCCTTTGTTACCAAACACCAAGTAACTAAATGAGGAAACTGTTGGTTACATTACAACTAACCTTCATCTTTGAGATCATAGGGATATGTTAATATTTGATCATTTATAAGTGATATATAATTGTTCATGAAGGCTAGAAATGAAAAACACTTAGGCGCATAGGCCTAAATGTAGGGAAATAGTCAGGCTGACAGAGAAAATCTCCGAATTAGAGACACGCATCCAAATCTTAATTCAGGATAGTAAGAATGCAAGGGCTTCAGATACTGTTTTGGATGCGACTAGCTTAGTGAACTCTGTGCATTGTTCGGTTCCGGCTGTAGAGCCCGCGCAGCAGGGCAATTGGGTAACGGTGAGGCAGCCTAACTGTGGAAAACACCACTCTTCCGTTCCAATAAGAACATCAAAGAGTGATGCACCCACTGAGAATCCTGTTGAAAGTGCCCTAGTTTTTGGCAATTCTATTACACGGAATGTGAAAATAGAGACACCAGCCACCATAGTCACATGTTTGCCAAGAGCCAGAGCACCTGACATCAAAGCAAATTTAAAAGTGCTGGCTAATGCTAAACGTAAATACTCTAAAATTATAATTCACCTCGGCACTAATAATGTTTGACTTCGCCTGTCGGAGATCACTAAAATTAACATTAAAGAGGTGTGTGAATTCGCAAGTACAATGTCAGAAAAAGTCATTTGCTCTGGCCCTCTTTCTGTTCATCGGAGTGATGAGATAGTTAGCAGATTATCATCACTCAATGGCTGGCTGTCTAAGTGGTGTCCACAGAATAATATAGGTTTCATAGACAATTGGTAAAGTTTTTGGGGCAGACCTGACCTGTTGAAAAGAGATGGTATTCATCCCTCCTGGGATGGTGCTGCTCTTCTCTCTAGTAATATGGCATATAGTCTTAGAGCTGAAACATGACAAACTGGGGCCCAGGTCAGGAAGCAGACAGACTGGCTAAACCAACCGTCTGCTAGCTGCCTCACGTCACAGAAGTCAGATAATTCCCAACACATAGAAACTCTTACACCTAGATATTATCACATAGAGACTGTGTCTGTACCCCGAATTAGAAAAACAAAAAACTTCCAAACCCATTTAAGGGTAAAAATTTAATTGATGTTCAACAAATAAAAATAGACATAATACTGATAAACAAATGATAAAGCTTGGGTTGTTAAATATTAGATCCCTTTCTTCAAAAGCACTTATTGTAAATGATATTATCACAGACAGTAATCTAGATTTGCTGTGTTTGACAGAAACTTGGATAAAACCGGATGATTACATTACTTTAAATGCGTCTAGCCCTCAAGGTTACGATTATCGACACACTCCTCGTCAGAAAGGCAAAGGGGGAGCTGTTGCTGTAATTTCTAGTAATATTTACAGTATTAGTCAAAAGTATTTCAAATATAATTCCTTCAAAGTCATGGTACTTTATGTAATGTTATGTCAGTTGACATTTGTGCTGGCTACTGTATACAGGCCACCAGGACACCATACAGACTTTATCAAAGAATTTGCTGATTTTCTATCGGAGTTAGTACTAGCTGCAAATAAAGTCCTTGTTGTTGGTGATTTTAATATCCATGTAGACAATGAAAAAGATGCATTGGGACTTCTGGCATGGCGCAGACACGGTCAGCAGCATAAGTTAGAGGCTCCCAGATGGTCTTACTCCCCCGAAATAAATACTGGTTATCCAGATAGGAAAAGTTGTCATTTATAGCATGAGAGGGGGAAACAGGAGAATGACAAAAGGAAAATCGCAACAAAACCCGAAGATAGACGATAAATCCCTGATTGAAAGTGGAGATACTGGCGACGGTGCTAGCAAGCAAGCTGACCATGAGGGTATGGATGCTATCCAGGCTAACATTATTGCCGAGATAAAGGCGGTCCGTTTGGACTTAAAAAAAAAAAAAATTATCGAAACAATGGGGCCACTAAAGAAGGAACTTTTTTTTGTAGTCAGAGATTTTGGTCCATGCTTAGAGGGGCCCCTTCCAGATGTAGGGCTTCCCCTCTAGTTTTGGAAGTAGAATTCATACTTCAGATATGAAAGTCATAAATGTTAAGCATTTGTGTTTATGTGTTAAGTTTCATTTTGTTTCACAGACAGAAGTTCATTTGTTCAGGCCTTCTAGGGATAATTGGAGATCTATTGGTAGACAGGAACGGGGTCTCCAATGCAGGTCCAGGAACTCGGACAGCCACGGTGGGTCAGGTGCCATGGGCAGCCATGGAAGGTCAGGTGCCACGGGTAGCCACGGCAGGTCAGGAGTGTCGGCCAGCCCAGAGGCCGTGGGCGGCCATAGCAGTTCGAGAGCCTTTGGACACCAAGGCGGGTCAGGAGAGTCGTGCAGCCACGGCAGGTCAGGTGGCTCGGGCAGCCACAGCAGGTCAGGAGTGTCGGGAAGCCACGGCAGGTCAGATGGCTCGGGCAGCCACAGCAGGTCAGGTGCTGTGGGCAGCCATGACGGGACAGAGTCCGTAGATGACCACGGCGGGTCAGAGTCCATTGATGGCCATAGTGAATTAGAGTCCATAGGCGGCCATAGCAGTTCAGAGGCCATGGCCATGATCTGATGGCCATGGTCGTGCAAGGTCCCCACCCACAAGCTCCCCACCCTCAGGTATATGCCCCCCCCCCAAAAAAAGTTCTTGGGGAATTCAACGGCAGTGGTGGGTTCGTGGGCAAGGAGCTCAGGTGGCGCTGGCAGGGCAAGGAGCTCGGGGGGTGCCGGCAGGGCAAGGAGCTTGGGGGGTGCCGGCAGGGCAAGGAGCTCGGGGGGCGCCGGCAAGGCAAGGAGCTTGGGCGGCGCCGGCAGGGCAAGGAGCTGAGGTGGCGCCGGCAAGGCGGGCTCGGCGAAGACTGGAGAGGTCATCTTGTCCGTAGACACTGGCAGAGCGGCCATTTTGTCCGCAGACACAGGCAACGCGGCCATCTTGTCTGTAGACACCGGCAACGCGGCCATCTTGTCCGTAGACACCAGCGACGTGGCCATCTTGTCCGTAGACACCGGCAAAGTGACCATCTTGTCCATAGACACCGGCGGACTTGAGTGCATTGCAACCAGGGGGCTTGAGGCTTGAGTGCATTGCAACCAGCGAGCTTGAGTGCGAAGCGGCCGGTGGGCCTGAGTGCTCCAGGAAGTCCAGGAACTGACAGGAATCGTGACACCTATAAAAAGAAGTAAAGTAATCGGCAAAATGAAAAGGGAAAACCAAAGCATAATTTTTTGGCAAGAAACACATCTTTTGAATATTAAACATGAAAAGTTGTGGAAAATGGGTTTCAAAAATTCATATTACTCCTCCTTCGAAGGAGGAAGTGCGAGGGGGGTAGCTATACTAATTTCAAATAATGTAAATTTCCAGTTCTGCTCACAAATTACTGACAAGGAAGGGCGATACATAATGGTCAAAGGCTTTATCGACCACAAAGAAGTTACATTAATGAATGTCTATAGACCACCAGTACATGATAAACAGCTGATCAAGAAAGTTTCCAATATAATCTCTACAGAAACATCAGGTGTATTGATTTGTAGGGGGGACAGGAACATCCAGCTACAGCCATCCCTGGACTCCTCAAATAGAACAAAAAATATAAGACCTGAAGCGCTATATGTAAAAAAAAAATGCTTAAAGAAATCAGAATGATAGACATATGGAGGGAACTGCACCCATATGATAAACAATTTACTTTTTTCTCCCAGCCTTACTCTGCATACTCAAGAACTGACTATTTCTTTATGTTAAATTTATATAGACATAGGATTATAAATTGTGATATAGGGGTAAGAGACATTTCCGACCATGCAGGGGTGTACTTAACATTACATTTAGACAACAAACCCAAAAAGACTTTGTGGAGACTTAACACTAGCCTTCTGAATGATCCTCAGTGTCAAAAATATATACAGACAGAATTTAAAGATTATATGACCCATAATGTCAACGGAGCAGTGTCTCCTAGCACATTATGAGATGCTGCAAAAGCTGTTATTAGAGGTAAACTCATGATGTGGTTGGCCCAAAAGAAAGAGGAAAAAGAGAGACAAATTAAAGACCTGATTGAAAAATTAAAATCACTAGAAAGTAAACATATGGAGTATAATAACACCAGTATTCTAAATGACATAACGGAGACTAAACGAACCTTAAACAACCTATATGAAAATCAAGTAGAGAAGAGAGCTAAACTAATTCAACAAAATTTCTATGAAAATGGCCCTAAATCTAAAAAACTACTTGCATGGAGAATACGGAAACAACAGGCTGAGAGATTTATATATAAAGTGAGGGACCCCAGGACCAATGAGATGTATCATAATTTGGAAGACATACAAAATGCCTTTGAAACGTATTACACAAAATTATATGCTCAGCCTCGAACAACTGAGTCAGCTGTCATATCATCCTTTCTAACATCTTTGGACTTACCATCTATAGGGACAGAGCAAAACAAGATAATAACTCAGGAGATAACAGATGATGAGATAAACAAGGCAATATCAAGATTAAAAACAAATAAAATGCCAGGTGCAGATGGGTACCCATCAGAATGGTGCAAAACCATCAGGGAAGCAATAACACCAATGCTAAAGGATTGTTTTAACTATGTTCTGGGAGGTGGCGAGACTCTGGTGTCCTGGAGACAAGTAGTAATCTCAGTGATTCCTAAAATGGGTAAAAACAAAACAGACTGCTGCTCCTATAGACCTATATCAGTTTTAAACAGACTATAGATTATATGCGTCAATACTTGCAAAACGATTGGAAAACATAATCCCAGATTTAATAGACACAGACCAGACAGGCTTTGTAAAAAACAGGCAAACCCAGGACAATGTGAGACAGGCTCTCCACCTCATTGACCATATGAGAAAATGATATGGAATCTGTAGTTATAAGTCTTGATGCCGAAAAGGCTTTTGACTTTGTCCGATGCAAATATTTATATTTGGTCCTTAGCTGCTTTGGTTTTAATGACCAGGTAATTAGATGTTTGAATTCCCTATACTCCTCTCCTACGGCTAGAATTAAAATAAATGGGGACTTATCCAAAACAATATTTCTTGAAAGGGGGTGTCGACAGGGATGCCCCCTCAGTCCCACTCTTTTCGCCCTCTTCATAGAGCCTCTGGCACAGACAATTAGAGAAGACAATGATATAACGGGGGTAGTAATAGGAGACACACAACATAAGATATGTGCATATGCCGATACTCGTGACACTTACCAGTCCTAATGCAAGTTTGCCTAAATTATTATCTCTTCTTAAAGAATTTGGTTCATATTCCGGCTATAAACTAAACCTGCATAAAACTCAAACGCTTACTTTCAACTGTGAACCGGCCAACTCGGCCATTTATGACCACAATTACATTCCTATAACAGCTGATATTAAAGCACACTTAAATCGTTGGTCATTATTACCAATGAATATGTACAACAGAATAGACGCTATAAAGATGAATAGACGCTATAAAGATGAATATACTACCCAGGCTGCTTTTTCTTTTTCAATCCTTGCCTGTTGAAGTGCCTCCCAAGCAATTCAGAAATGTGAATAGAACTATCTCATCTTTTATTTGGGGAAAACAAAAAGCAAGGATTAGATTTCAAACATTACAACCCCCCAAGGACAAAGGTGGTATGGCTCTAGGATTATTATAGAGCAGCACAGTTACATTCTGTGGTCTGTTGGTGTGACCCTGTGTGTGATGCAAAATGGAAGGACCTAGAGCAAAGTCAAATAAGCATACCTCTCCAATCTATACTGGGTGAAAAAACTCTCCTGAAAAAGCATCTGAAAATATTAAGTAATTGGATGGCAGCCCCTCTTAACATCTGGCACAAACTATTTAAAAAGTAAGGAATTTGAAAGAAATGTACGAATATTACGTTGGGTGAAATATGATACAGAATTCACACCAGCTGGACTGGACGGTAGATTCAAACACTGGACTAATTCAGGTATCACTTCGTACCGTATAATATCCTCCACTGACGGTTTGGATACTTTTAAAAAACTCATGGATACATACAATTTAAGGAAGGAAGATTTTTTCAGATACCTTCAACTGAGACACCACTTTGATAAACGTATTAAAACTAATGGAGAGAAGGGAAAAGACCTGATTAGAGTATTCATTGATGCATATACGGGTAATACTAACAGAAAACTGATTTCCAGGTTATATTCATGTCTACAGTTAGACAGAGGACTTTCAACAATGTATGTAAAAAAGAGGTGGGAGAAAGAAGCTAACATAAAGATAAGCGAAGATGACTGGTCGAATATATGCAGGACACAATCTACCACTTCTAGCTCAGGTTTGTGGAGGGAATTCACCTGGAAAAACACTTTAAGATTCTTTATAACCCCTAATATAAAAAAAGACACAACAATCCTGAACGTGGTCAGTGTTGGAGAATGTGTGGTAGTATGTCTGCTGGTCACTTCCATATCTTTTGGGAATGCCCTATTATTTCTTCATATTGGATAGAGGTGATGAAGGTAATTAGGTCAATATTCGGCTCAGAGCTCGAGTTTAATTTCACTGTTATATATTTAGGAAATCTACCAACAGGGCTGAGAAAGACAGATAGATATTTGTTACAAATACTTTTAGCAGGTAGCAAGAAAGCAATAACTAGGAAATGGCTAAGTGGCTAAAGATTCCCCGACAATTGCTGAATGGATAGAAATAATTAAGGAAATTTATGTTATGGAACATTTGACTTTCTCTCTGAGACATGCCCGAAAGAAATGTGAGGCATATTGGGAAAAATGGATATCTTATCTGAATACAAATTGAGATGTATATGTCTTTATTTATTTATTTATTTATTTATTCCCTTTTCTTTTCTTTTCCTTTTCTGCTTTACCATGTCCCTTGGTCTGTCTGTCTGGTTTTCTTTTCCTTTTTTTTTTCTTGTCAAAAAAGGGAAAAAAGAAAGTTTAAAAAAGAGAGAGAAAAGGACGCATTGGGATTGGCATTTACAGACATTCTAAACTCTGTTGGAGTTAGACAACACGTGTCAGGACCCACTCATTGACGTAATCATACTTTAGATCTAATATTGTCACATGGATTCAATATTGATGCAGTTAAAATTCTGCAGCAGAGTGATGACATCTCAGACCATTATCTAGTCTCGTGTATACTACATTTAGTCAAGGCTGCAAAACTGCCCCCCTGCCATAAATATGGTAGAACCATCACTACCACTAAAGATCGCTTTATAAATAATCTTCCTGATCAGTTTCATCGCCTTAGCATACCAGACAGCTTAGAAGACCTCGATGTTGCAACAGAAACTATTGCCTCTATCTTTTCCAGCACATTAGACTCAGTTGCTCCTTTGCGTTTAACCCTCAGGGGTCTGAGGATTTTTGGGACCCTGGAGAAGTTTTGACATGCCTCGACATTTGTGCTTTTTTCAGTTGTTCATAAACATAATAATGGAAAAAGTGTCATTACACTGTATTCAGCACAAACTAGGCTACAATAATATGTGAGGAACATGTATGTACATGTTTGTGTTTTTGAAGGAATACGTTTATGCGTGGTTATTGAAAAAACAAAAAACTTAAGTCACTGAAATAAAGCCAAAATATATATATTAAATCTTTGTTCACAAGACTTCTGGGTATTTGAGGTTGTAGACTAGAGTTTTTGCTTCAAAATGAGGTAAAAATTATGCTGCCTGCTTGTTCATATAAAACAATAGAGAGATTTAAATTTTCTAAAAACATCTTTGGTCAAGAAACACAGTATGCGTGGAGGCGTGAATCCTCATGTATAATGGGGGATTCTCACCTGAGAAGACAAAAGAATCACATAATAATGACCTGAAATTACTTGCATATTAATGAGGCCTTTCAGTCAGGTAGGCTGTGAAAAAAACCCTCTGTGATCATGATTCAAATCTCATCATGGTGTAAATCAAACATACAGAAAAAAACAGCAATACTGTGAAATATTATTACAATTTAAAATAATGGTATTCTATTATATTCTTTAAAATATAATGTATTTCTGTGATGCAAAGTGTCTGAACAATTATGTTACCTCTAGGGCATTTCATATAGGCTTTTAGCTTAAAAGCATGCACATTTGGAGAAATATTGATGGATTCTCATGTTTATGTCAATTTTCTATACAGAGGAGTATTTATTCATTATTTATTGTCATCACTGTGAATGCTGGATACTGTGTTTACAATTCATACTTGCAGCCGGAGGGCGCTCTGTGCGCTTTTAGTCCACAAATGCCAATGCTAAAGAAGAATAGGCAATCCAGGAAATAACTGAACTAACAGAGGCCAGAGATCGCTAACTATGGCTATTCAAAACACTTTTCAAGACAATAAATACACGATTGAGACGATGAATGCATGTATTGACTCAGAATTTGCGTCTGAATAGCGCTCCCTCCGTGGGCGTGGCCGCATTAGCGGATAATGAGCTGAATCACGGATTTCTGACATGGCTCTCTTTTCATACAGATTACATAAACACAGAATGTTTGTTTTCGATTTGACTTACACGATTTAAAACCTGACATTTCAAAATTTTTTTAGACATAAGTCTAATTTTTTTGTGATTAGTATTCACTAAGTTACAGTTCATTTTCTGAGAACTATCAGATTGGACTTCCTTCAGAGGGAGACGAGAGATCATGCATCATGTTAGTTTTCTTTATTTTACAAAAAGCACAACATTTTGTTTTTACTCTGAGTGTACACAAATAAAAGAAGATATTCCACAGATTAAAATGGTGTATAACTCTTAATTGTATGTGCAACATTAACGGAGTATTTTGAGTCTCTTTCACACTGGTAAGAAAAAAACTGCGGTGGTATCGCCGGCGATACCCTCAGACCTCAGAGTGTTAAAAAAGATTCAAGTAAAATGAGTAAATTCAAGTAAATGAATCCAACACCATGGTACAATGAGCACACTCGGGCCCTAAAGGGAGCTGCCAGAAAAATGGAGCGCAGCTGGAAGAAAAAACTAGAAGTTTTTTGCATTTCGTGGTGAGAGAGAATGATTGAGTACAGAAAGGCCTTAAAAACTGCTAGATCTGCCTATTTTTCAAAACTCTTAGAAGAAAATAAACACAACCCTAGGTATTTATTTGATACAGTGGCTAAATTAACAATAAATAAAGCTTCAACTTCTGATGTTTCCAATGAGCACAGCAGTAATGACTTTATGAACTTCTTTACTTGCAAGATTGACAATATTAGAGAGAAAATTATAACCATGCAACTGTCTACTACAGTATTGCGTCAGATAGTGCTTTGTAATGTCCCTGAGGAAAAATTCAATTCATTCACTGCTTTAGGAGAGGAAGAATTGTCTAAACTTGTTAAATCATCAAAATCAGCAACATGTATGTTAGACCCTTTACCGACTAAGCTATTGAAAGAGATGCTTCCAGAGGTAATAGATCATCTTCTTAATATCGTTATTTTGTCTTTATCACTAGGATACGTACCAAAAAGTTTTAAGCTGGCTATTATTAAACCACTTATTAAAAAAACATAACTTGATCCTAGAGAATTAATCAATTACAGGCCAATCTCAAATCTCACTTTTCTGTCAAAAATACCAGAAAAGGCAGTATCATCACAACTATGTTCCTTTTTAGAAAGAAATGGTGTCTGTGAAAATTTCCAGTCAGGATTTAGACCGTACCATAGTACTGAGACTGCTCTCATTATAGTTACTAATGATTTGCTCTTATCATCAGATCGTGGTTGTATCTCTCTATTAGTGTTACTGGATCTTAGTGCTGCATTTGATACTATCTATCACAACATTCTTTTAAATAGACTCAAAAATTATGTTGGCATTAGTGGAATTGCATTGTCATGGTTCAAATCATACTTATCTGACTGTTATCAGTTTGTAGTATTAAACGAAGAGATGTCATATCAATCACAAGTTCAATATGGAGTACCGCAAGGCTAGTACTAGGACCGCTGCTTTTCACTCTGTACATGCTACCCTTGGGAGATATCATTAGGAAGCATGGTGTAAATTTTCATTGTTATGCTGATGATACTCAGCTCTATATTTGTTCGCACCCTGACAAAACTTACCAATTCACAAAATTAACGGAATGCATAGCTGATATAAACAAATTGGATGACCAGTAATTTCTAACTACTAAATTCAGAAAAAAATACATTCTAAAAATGCTAAATTCTGATTTTTTGACCAAAAACTTCTTCACGTAATAACCTAGAATACTGTCTAACACTTGATGGCTGCTCTGTTAAGTCTTTGTCGTCAGTTAGGAATCTGGGTGTGCTCTTTGATACCAATCTTTCATTTGAAGGCCATGTTTCTAGCATCTGTAAAACCGTATTCTTCCATCTTAAAATATATCTAAACATATGCTCTCAATGAAAAATGCAGAACAGTTAGTTAATGCTTTCATGACCTCAAGGCTAAATTACTGTAACACTCTACTGGGTGGTTGTCTCACACGCTTGATAAATAAACTACAGGTCGTACAAAATGCAGCAGCTAGAGTTCTTTCTAGAACTAGGAAGTATGACTATATTAGCCCAGTTCTGTCAACACTGCATTGGCTTCCTGTTAAACATCATATAGATTTTATAATCTTGCTAATTACTTACAAAACACAAAATGGTTTAGCTCCCCAGTACCTGAGCGAGCTCTTAATGCATCATAATCCTTCACATCTATTGCGATCTCATAATTCAGGCCAGCTGATAATACCTAGAATATCAAAATCAACTGCAGGCGGTAGATCCTTCTCCTATTTGGCACCTAAACTCTGGAACAATCTTCTTAGCATTGTTCGGGAAACAGACACACTCTGTCAGTTTAAATCTAGACTAAAAACACATCTCTTTAACCTGGCATACACATAACACATTATCAATTTTATATTTTCAAATCTGTTAAAGGATTATTAGGCTGCATAAATTAGGTCAGCCGGAAACGGGAACACTTCCTATAACACCAGATGTACTTGTTACATCAGAAGAAGAATGGCATCTATGCTAATATTAGTCTCTCTGTTTATCCCAAGGTTTACCATAGTCAACCGGATCCGGGCCATATCTGTCATGGTCACCGTCATGTTCTGTTTGTTTTGGTTTTCATTCTGTCACATGTGCTCCTTTGTTCCGTTTTCCCGACACAATCAGTCACCATGGACACTGCACTAATCATCACAGCTGTCTGTCATTTGAGTTAATCATCAATGTATATAAGTTCCTGTTATTCCTTAGTTCAGGGTTGGGTCTCGTATGTGGTGTTGTGTAAACTCCTGTTCCTGTATCTTCCATTGGATTGCCTAGTAAAGTCTTACATTTGAATCTATCTTCCTTGTCGTGTGTATTCCTACACAAGTAGCGCGTTACAGTATCTAGGTGAGATCAAGGACCTGCACCTTGACATGACCACAACGCAGCCCTGAAGTATCAGCAGAGATTGAGTCAACTAGTTCATCCATTGTGAAGGCCTCATCGACACGACAACAAGTGGCATAGTTCCTCAACAAACCGTCCATACCGGCATGATGAATACAATCCTCAACTGGATGGAACTGGAATAAATACTTTGAATGTTGCGATCCCATCTGACTTATGATAGCTACCTGAATCGTGACAAAGCACTGTTCGCCAGAGGAGAACTGGCCCCCCAACTAAGCCTGGTTTCTCCCAAGGTTTTTTTCTCCATTTTAACACGTATTTGCCACCTGATGTCACCAGTTGGAGTTTGGGTTCCTTGCCACTGTCGCCTTTGGCTTGCTTAGTTGGGGACACTTGACATTTGTTTTTCAACAGTGCTTTGCATCTGCCTGCATTGACACCATTTTCTTTAAGAGCTGCTGTGCAGCCAAAATTATGTACCAGTTATCACTGTAAAGCTGCTTTGAGACAATCTGCATTGTAAAAAGGGCTATATAAATAAAGGTCACTTGACTTGACTTGACTATTCAGGTGTGCATAATTATTAGGCAGGTTTTCTTTTACAGGCAAAATGAGCCAAAAAAAATGAATTGAAATCAGACTGAAAAGTCAAAAATTATTAAATGCTCATGAGAAGGATGTAATACAAATGCAATACTAGAAATTGCAAAGTTAAAGCATGACCAATGTACAGCAACACGCTCATTGGGTCAGCAGGGTCATACAAAAACAAGTGGAAAAGAAAAGACACATGTTAACTGCAAAAGAATTAAGAATTAAGGTGAAGAATTAAGTGTGAAACCATTCATCTCCAGCACCACCATTTTCCAGAACTGCAACCTACCTGGAGTCTCCAGAAATGCAAGGTGTCAGGATCTCAGAGACTTAGGTTAGGTAAAGAATCCTAAAAAATGACCTAATAAGAATGACTTAAGAATCATAAGCTGTAGTGTTGTAAATTACATGAATACTGGGTTTTTATAGGCTTTAAAGACAGATTGAGAGTGACAGTCTGTATAAAGTACTCGAAAATCATACTTGAGTAAAAGTATAGATATCTTACCAGAAAATGACTTTGGTAGAAGTTAAAGTCACTGTTTAGAATGTTACTTGAGTAAAAGTTTTAAAGTATGTGATATTTTTTGTACTTAAGTACAAAACTTATTTTTTATATATATATATATATATATATATATATATATATTAAACGTACTTAAGTATTGAAAGTAAAAGTACAAATAAATGTAAAATAAAAAAAGAACAAAAAATATTAAAAATTGTTCTATACACAGTTTGAGCAGCAAGATTGTGTTCAATTTTAACTCTTTCTTACATTTTGTTTGTTTGAATAAAAAAATGGCTTAATGTTTATTGTAATTTTTAAATATAAAAAATACTAATAAATTTAATTATACATTGATCGTTCATGTTAATTTATAGTGCATTATAACTAAGACAACTTTAAAATGTAAATGTTGAAATTAAAAATGAACAATACTTTTATTAACCTTATTTAATGTTACAAATGGACTCTTATTGTAAAGTCTTACCATTTCATATAAATCTAAACAGTCATGCTTAAAAATTACCATCTTTACACACAAAGGCATAGCATAGGTCTATTATCTGTATACTTTCACACATTATTTGCTTCTATTTTAGAAAACTCAATGATTATCCAATCAAAATATGTTACAGTGTCAATAAAAAAAGAACTGAAATCGAATACATTTCTGATTTGTTATGTTTCTGTCACTGCATGATGAGAATACAGTTTAAATATGCAACTTCACTGGATAATGAATGCATAAAAGCGAACAAATGGATATAAACTAATGCAAATGAATGATAACAATTGTGACATTAAACAGTTGGTGATTTTGTCACATAAAACAATGTTTTAAATGTTTTATTTTACATTTATAACCGCTTGAGGTAGGCTACTACTAATAGCATCCTCTCAGCCTCAATGGCAAACATACTACTGTTCTCCACTAATGCAGCATCTAGCCAACAAACTAATTACTTTATAATGATATAAAAACATGTTACATGCTGGTGTGTATAGACGAGGCGTATACGGAAATCCACAATTATATAGGCTTTATTAATAATCCAGGAGCAGGTAGACAACATCAACACAATAACTAACAATAAGAACGGACAGGGAGTGCAGGGAGTGAGTATAACTTAAAGGGAGTGCTGATGAGAACATCAGGTGCTGGGAATCCGGGGAGATGGCGGGAAGACTGATGAGGGAAGTGCAGACAGGTGTGGAGAACAGGAGGATGCTGGGAACTGGAGTCTGGGAAGGCATGAATGTAAGAGTACTGTTTTGAAGTGTCCCGCTATGTGCAGCGCGCAGCCTCACGTCACGAGTCAAAACAAACTCTAGGAGGCATCAGTGATAGTTTTTATTTAATTATTTATTTATTTATTTAGTAGTTATTTAATTAGATAGTTTAATTTTATTTTGCCTCTAGAGGCCGCTCTCGTACTGTATAATGACAGCGCACTCTTCTCAGCCACTCCAGCAATGGACGCAACCCGGAAAATGAAATCAACCGCAGTTGTGCGAGCACTTGTTTGCACTTGCTTGCAGTCTGTGTTCTTCCTACTTTATTTTGTAGTAAGTAATGAAAATGCTTTGGGAACATGTATTGGAGTAAAAGTATACATTTTATTTAGGAAATGTAGTGGAGTAAAAGTAAAAGTTGACAGAAATATAAAAACTCAAGTAAAGTACAGATTCTCCCAAAAAATACTTAAGAACTGTAACAAAGTATTATTACTTTGTTACATTACACCACTGGAGAGTGACTCTTGAAGGACCAGCACTACATCTTCTTGTACCACTGTTTGAAGAATTTATCTTCTAGAATCTGGCAGTAAGGTGTAGGAGTTTATTTTTAGTCCATCTCTTATCCTGAAATGTGGGTCTTGCAGATATAGACTAAAAATGATCTTCCAAAACTTACTGCCAGACAGCGCACACAAAAGTAGTAACTGTTCCGTGCTCAGGCACAGTTAGTGCTTACACTGCATGCGAACCGCGCTCAAGCCCAACTGAACCGCGCTCTGGCCCACCTCTTCCAAGAGGGCCAGGGCTGGCTAAAACCGCGTCAGGGCACGGAGCGATCACACTTGTCAAACGAACTGGGCTTTGGGTGTCAAACGTGCTCAGGCATGGTTCAGAGCGCCTAGTGTGAGTACACCCTAAGTCTCTGAGATCTTGACACCTTGCACTTTTGGAGACTCCAGGTAGGTTGCAGTTCTGGAAAATGGTGGCGCTGGAGACTACAGGGCTCCTGATGTTTTCACACGGAATTCTTCACCTTAATTCTTAATTATTTTGCAGTTATCATTTCTATCTTTTCCACCTGTTTTTGTATGACCCTGCTGACCCAATGAGGGTTATGCTGTCCATTGGTCATGCTTTAACTTTGCAATTTCTAGTATTGCATTAGTATTGCACCCTTCTCATGAGCATTTAATAATTTTTTACTTTTCAGTCTGAGTTAAATCTATTTTTTGGCTCATTTTGCCTGTAAAAGAAAACCTGCCGAATAATTATGCACACCTGAATATGAGCCATTTTTCATTTCCAGCCTTCATGAACAATTATATATCACTTATAAATGATTAAATACAAAATTAATAGTAGTTATTAAGATTGATGTGGTTTGGAATTGGTAAAATGTGCTTGAAAAAAAAAATATATATATGATCAGAAAATCAACTTGCCTAATAATTCTGCACACAGTGTAAAGTTACTGACTGTACAGTATGCCCAACGCTTTTCTGTATTGATCTAAAACTATTTTATGACTCTCTTTGTTCATCACTCAACAAGAAAGCTGTTAAAACTGCACTACTGCAGAAAAAAATGATTCTTTCATTATAACAATACCTCCTGTGTATTTCCAGTTTTTTTTGTTATATATAATTATTTATTGTCTTAGATGTTTATGTTAAATTCTTTTTTGCTTGCTTGTTTATACGTGTTTTTTTTTTTTCTTTTTTTTGTTTTTTTAATTTTCTTTCATAATCTATTTCATGTATCCCCTGTATGTGTTGTTTAATAATAATACAAAATAAAATAAAAAATAAAGTGACGTCTGGAACGGTTTAAAGTTAAACAAAAATACAGGAAGTCAAGAAGGTATAAAGAATATTATGATTTTAGTAAAAACTAAGCAAGAAGCACAGAGATCAAAATATTAGAATAGCTTAAACGTTGAGAGAAACAGGAAATTATCCAAGAATAATATTTTTTCCCCTACGCATTGAGGCTCCACTCCAGTTCAGTCGGTGGCGGTAATGCACCCATATGCTATTTTGCAAACCGTCAATAGACACAAGAAGAAGAATTAGCGCGCGCGCGCGCGCGCACACACACACACACACACACACGCATTGATCCAATTTTACGTTCTCTATTTAACGTAATTCAGTTAATAACTTAGGTCACTTCGAGTCTTATTTAATTAATATTATAACCAAAATCACTTCGAGTCTCGACATGGTAAGTTATTACAGCATTACTGACAATTTTGTCTCAGTCACGAGTATTTGACTGTTTACGGATGATAAATTGGTTATGGAATTCATAATACTCATTGCATTGTTGACTTCTGTTTGCCTGTGTTTTCGAATGCCTTCTTTAAGAGAACATCAAAAAAATACTACTAGTATGAGACCACCTAAAGTGTTTAATTGATTCTTCTGCTGCTGTGGCATTTATGAACCACCTTGACAAAAATCGCAGCATGTTTTGTCGTAAAACAATTAAAGTTGAAAGCTCTGTAACTTTAACATATTAAACTAATTAAACATTAATTTACTGAACAAATCAACAATGAATCCGTTGCACATCAGTCAGCGCAAGACAAAAGATTCGATCGAAAGAAATTGTCATTTAACAATGATTTATTATAATAATCTGTAGCGTATAAATTTAATGTATAGACCGTTTTCTTGGGTTGTGTTTCCCAACAGCATCGCAATAAACATTGTTGAGAGTGGTTTGATGATTTTAGGAAACGCAGGCATGGAAATTCGCTTGAAAAATTTTTTAACTGGTAAAGTTTCTCTCCAGCAGATAGCGAGGAGGGTTAAATCTAGAATACAAAGCATTTATTCAGTAAAATAATACACCATAGAACAAAAACTTCTACAAATGATTGGATAGGTAAATAAATGATCTTGTGGCCTCCTATTTTTACCCCATACTTTATATACCCTATGAAGTCTTCCTCTCTGCATCCCATAATTACTCTCATTTGTGCACGCAGATGCCTTTGGTAGTAAAACAGTTCTTTAATCCCTAGTCTCTCCCAGAATATGCTGGTCTTGACCAGTGCTGGCCAATAAGGACTGCCTGATGGCTCAGGGTCAGCCTGAAAGACGCTTCTGACCGTTTTTGTAACAAATCCGACGGATTTGTAACTTTAAATGTCTGGTAACCAATTTGCAGAACCGATATTAATGCAGTTTTACTTCTGTGTTTGTTAAATTTAATCTCCGCAACAATAGAAAAACATAGCATGTTGTCTTATTTTCATAGCAGCAGCAAAAATAATATAAATAATAGGCAAAATAAATGAACAAAATCTAATGTTTTCAAATGGAGAGCACAAATATAAAACAATGAAGTTTATCAACTTTGCATAAATGTAATCATTTTTTTTTTAAACTACAGCTTAAAATAAAGGTTTGAAACATGCACCCCCGGTTTCACAGACAAGGCTTAAGCTAGTCCTAGACTAAAATGCATTTTTGAGCTGTTTTAACTGAAAACAACTTGCATTGACATGTCTTAAAATATGTCAGTGCCATTGTTTTATCTCAAGATGCACACCAGTAATGTTTTTTTCGAGGGTATGTTTATAAAAGCTACAATACCCTAATTGAACTAAGGCCTAATCCTGGCTTAGCCTAAGCCCTGTCTATGAAACTGGGCCGCAGTGCAAACAGACTAAGCTGTGTCTCATTTCAAAGGCTGCGTCTTCCGGAGGCAGGGCTTGACGACTTCGGTAAAGTTGGTTTTATATTCGCACATTTGGACTTCTGATAAATTCAGACTTTCCAATAAATGTGCAATAAATTAATGTTTGCGAATTTTAAGCAGCGACATGATATTGACAACCAACGATTGTCAACTTACAACATTTTTCACAGTCGATCAAAATAGGCAAGTATTGTTTTAATGGCATATTTACTTGTGGATGTCCACTGAATGTCCAATGTAATGTGATTGACAAGGCTTTTGAATACGGATGTCCGAATGTGCGAATATAAAACCAACTTTACCGAAGTGGCTTGACGTTAACATTTTCTGAATTAAGTTACAAAAAAAGTTGTCCTCTTAGCAGGTTTAATGACTTTTTCTTATAACAAAAAATCTGAACATTTAAGTACAATAAAACGTGCTAAAGAATTATAAAGAACATCAGCACTTTACAATAAGGTTTCTAACATTAAAGGTATAGTTCATCCAGAAATGAAAATTTGATGTTTATCTGCTTAGCCCCAGCACATCCAAGATGTAGGTGACTTTGTTTCTTCAGTAGAACACAAATGATGATTGTTAACTCGAACCGTTGCCATCTGTCAGTCAAATAATGGGAGTGAATAGGAACTCTATCAATAAGAGTCGAAAAAACTTGCATAGACAAATCCAAATTAAACCCTGCGGCTCGTGACGACACATTGATGTCCTAAGACATGAAACGATCGGTTTGTGCGAGAAACCGAACAGTATTTATATCATTTTTTACCTCTAAAACACCACTATGTCCAACTGCGTTCAGCATTTACTTAGTGAGGTCTGATCGCGCTCTGACAACGGCAGTGATGTCTCGCACTCACTAACCGAGTGCTGAACGCAGTTGGACATTGTTAATTTATCCTTATCACTAGGATACGTACCAAAAACTTTTAAGATTGCTATTATTAAATCTCTTATTAAAAAAACACAACTTGATCCTAGAGAATGTCAATTACAGGCCGATCTTGAATTTACCTTTTCTGACAAAAATACTAGAAAAGGTAGTATCATCATAACTATTTCCCTTTTTTTAGAAAGAAATGGTATCTGAGGATTTCCAGTCAAGATTTAGACCGTACCATAGTACTGAGACTGCTCTCATTAGAGTAACAAATGATTTGCTCTTATCAGATCGGTAGGGGTGTAACGATACGCTCAGGTCACGATACGATACGTATCTCAATACGGAATTCACGATACGATACGTATCACGATATTTTGAACAAATTCAAACTGAAATAAAGATTTATTAAAAAAACATGAACAAATTTCAATAATTTTCCTTGTTGTACATACAAGATCACATTTCAATAAAATAAATAAATATAAAATTTTAATAAAATCCTTCTGTATTCAAATTAACAGTTGAATAGGGCTGTCTGTCACTGAAAAAAAATGTTAAATTTAACATGAACTTAGAATTATGAATAGGGGCCGTTCACATATCGCGTCTAAAAACGCGTGGAAGGCGCGGCCGCACCGCTTCTCCTTCTTTCCAAAGGCTTGCGCTCCCGTGGCGTCGGTCGTTGCTATGCAACCATGAACTGAGCTCTCCAAGAGGATCAGGATGTTTCTGCAAAGGATAAATGATTTCTAGCCCTTGCATTAGTTTTACTACGAGATATATTGATGGAGATAAGATATAAAAACCACCATGTACAGCTATGATCAGCTGTTCGGCTGAGCTTTTGATGTTTTGTTACGGAAAGGCCATAGCTGATCGGTTGATTCTTGTCACACGACCTGCGGTGCGCTTGCGGCATTCTGAGAAGTTGAGAATTGCATGTGCGTCGCTACCGCGTTGATCCCATTATGAGCGCGTCTGCCGCGCGGCTACATTTGAAAAAAATAACTGACTTGCACGCGGAAAAGACGCAATATGTGAACGGCCCCACAGAACTTCTTAAAGCAAAGCATCGCAAGCGTCTTTTGCTTTTCTGTGAGCACAGCTGTTGCTGTGCACTGCGGTGAAAGAAAGCCACGACTTTTCTCACGCGACCATGCAAGAGACTGACATGAGAAACGTTTAAACCTGCTTGCAAGATTCAATGTGTGCCCGAAACACTTACTGAACTAGAGAGCTGATTGAGACACACCATCTACGATAAATCTTTACACCCCTAATACTTATAGTAATTTAAAAATGTGGTAGCATTGGATCTGGACAGGAAGGATAACTCTGGGAGTTGGAAGGGGTGTGTCACGATTCTGCCTTCTCACATCGCGATACAGGTTCGTGGACCTGCGTATCGCGATTTCGGTTTCATATTGCATATCGTTACAGCCCTACAGATCGGGGTTGTATCTCTCTATTAGTGTTACTGGATCTTAGTGCTGCATTTATGGCAAGGTTCAAATCATACTTTTCTGACCGTCTATGACCTCTGGAAGCATCTCTTTCAATAGCTTAGTCGGTATAGGGTCAAACATACATGTTGTTGATTTTGATAATTTAACAAGTGTAGACAATTCTTCCTCTTCTCTAGCAGAGAATGAATGGAATTTTTTCTCAGGGACACTACAATGGACTGACGCGATACTGCAGTTAGACGGTGACATGGTTATAATTTTCCCTCTAATATTATCAATCTTGCAAGTAAAGAAGTTCATAAAGTCATTAAAGTTGAAGCTTTATTTCTTGCTAATTTAGCCACTGTATCAAATAAATACCTAGGGTTGTGTTTGTTTTCTTCTAAGAGATTTGAAAAATTAGTAGATATAGCAGTTTTTAAGGCCTTTCTGTTCGTAAAAATGTTTTTTCCACGAAATGTGAAAAACTTCGTTTTGTTTTCTTCCAGCTGCGCTCCATTTTTCTGGCTGCTCTCTAATAGTTTCGGAAAAAATATGTTCAGTCCAGTACAAAGTACTTTGCAAAAAGGCAGTTTGTGTGTTAATGGAATGGATCTTTTTGTTTTAGTAAATTAAATTACTTTAGAAACTTTGTTCAATTTGTTTTGCTAGCGATTTCTCCAAGTTACATAAGGAAAATATTGTCAGTGTATAAACTGAATGAATGTTAATAAATATTTCTAAAGCAATTTAATTTGAGTCTTGTGATAATTTATTGTTTTCAGGGAAAAAAATACTTCACAATTAATGAAAAAAAGTTGATAAAAGTAATGAATTAAGTTGAGAGAACTTGTTTTACATGACTTTTCTCTCTCTTTTTTTTAAAATAAAGAAACACAACAGTGAAGGAAATTGTTGCTAATACAATACTATATCAGATATGTACAATAACAACTGCCCTGCAATTTACTGCTAAAGTTTATAAACATTATTATTATTGTTATTATTATTATTATTTTATTTATTTATATATATATATATATATATATATATATATATATATATATATATATATATATATATATATATATATATATTTTAGAAATTTTAGAAAAAAAAACATTTTTTAGAAGTTGCCACCATGTTTTTTTTTTTTTTTTTAATTCATTTACTTTCATTACCACAGTTGAGAAAAGTAGCCTAATGTGAGTACAAACTTCTCAAGCTTACTGAAGACATAAACAGTCTTCATCCTATTGCTAATTATGAGCAATAGGATGAATAAATACAATAGATCAAAGAAACAAATTAAATGAATCAGTTCTTTGTTTTTGAGGTAGGTTTATACTAATGAAATACTACAGACATTCAATAAAGTAATGTAAAAATGAAACACTGCATATTCTACACTATGAATTAAATATGATTCTAAATATGATTCTTATCCACCTTTTTCCTAACAAGCCTACTGGGTTTTAGATTATAGATTATGTCATCTCATTGTACCCAGTTTTTGAAAATGCTTATTGCTTGGTGGTTAGTAGGGTCAGCAGTTTAATCAAGGTCAGTGGGGGGAGGGAGAGGGGATGTAATTTAATATATGTATAATATATAATGTTTTGTATTGTCTTCTATTTTTTGGTTGTCTGTCTGTAAGTCTTGCCGTAAAACTAATTGCCCCTTGGGGGACACAAATAAAGTTAAAGCTTTCATAAAGCGAACCTTTCGCTGATTGTTTACAGTTTAATGGAAGTTACTCCCATAATTCATGCAAACCGTCATGTGGTGTAGGAAAAAGGTGTATTAAAACTACTAAGTTATTCAGTCAGGAACTGTAAGTGATTTCCTGTTTGTCTTTCTTTCTTTTTTTTTTTTCTTTTTTTTTTTTTTTTGATTAACAGTATATTAAAATATTAATCTTATAATCTTACCTGACTCTTTTCTTCTGTTTCAAAACTTTCATCAGCTGCCTCCTGTTTTTAAAAACCTTTATAGATGGCTTGATAATGCTTTATTTTTTCAATTCACAATTTCACAGATTCCTCAGTTATCAAAAAGTTCAGTGAGCATGAGGGACCCTGAGAGGGTGGAACAGATATTGACATCCATGAGAAAGGCTGGATCCAGCACATTACAGGTAATTATGGCTCCTTTATGATTGATGGATGCTTTTATGTTTCAATTAATGAGATGTCAAATGTTATATTGGAAATATTGGTAAGGTCAAAGCCAAGCAGAATGTTCAGAAATCAGGATTGGTGCATGCAGGATAAATGAATGGGTAACAACAATGGCAGTGCCTTAAAAGAACAAGTTCAGGAATCAAAAGCTGCTTTTACACTGTCTGGCCAAACCACTCTCTTTGCTTAACCTTTCATTCCATGCCGATCCGGCCCAGTCAGTATGGATAGTTTTATTTTCCACTGTGGGGCTGTTAATGGATCTCTTTGGAATATAATACAACCTCATTTCCAGAAAATTTGGGACTTTTTGTAAAATGAAATAACATCAAGAATCTGTGGTTTGTTAATTCTTTTTAATTTTTATTTAACTGACAAAAGTACAAAGAATAGATTTTCAATGTTTTCACTGACAAACTTAACCCTTGGACTGTGTTGAAAACCCTATCACTCTTGTGATGTTTCCGGTCAAAAATGACTGGACTGCAAAAAATTGCTAATAAATCTCTCGTTATGCTACCTTATTACCAAATATTGGATTCAATCTTTTTGTCAGCTTTTTTTCTTTCAATTAGGACAGGTTTTGTATATTTTTGGAACTAACTGAACGTAGTCCTTATTTATCTGAGCTTATGTACCTCAGTTTTTGAGTGGAAAAAAAATGGTATTTGTGGATAATTTGTCAGTTTTACATAAAATATGAAAAAAATTGCACTCTTTATTACACTAGTGTTTCTTTAATGTTTAAACAGTAAATTTATTTTGAAATGGTTTTATTTTGTTTTTATTTATTACAAAATGGCACAAAGTCACACTTGTGGTGTTCCCGGTCAAATATGACGGACCTGCTGAAAAATAACTTGTAAATCACTTATGCTATTTTATTAGCAAATATTGGATTCAATCTTTTTGTCAAATAGTTTTCTTTAATTAGGACAGGTTTGGTATTTATTTTTGAAACTGATTGATCTTAGGCCTCATTGATCTGAGCCTCACTGATTTGAGGATAAAGTTAATCTCTGTGCAAATGAAAGGCCATAATACACAAAATAGTTTATGTACATGAACATGCATGTATGTGCGCGGATGCACGAGTATGCATGTATCCACACATGCAGAGGTGTGAGGCCTTTATTTTTGATGAACACACTGCTGAAAACTAATTGTTTCTCTGATTATTGACTCCCCCATTCATTTTCAATGGGCGGTCATTTTTGTGCAATATAAGCTCAGATCAATGAGGCCTACTGTAACGAAGCGGGAAACGGGTTCGAATCCAAATGCAAGCTTTATTAAAAGAGAGCGTAGTCGTACAGGCCAGGTCAAAACAGGGGCAAACAGGAACAGCAAGGGACAGGCAAAATCGTGGTCACAGTACAGGCAGTAGATCGGGGCAGGCAGATATCAATCACAGTCCAGGTAACAACAAACAGTCCAAAGGTATGCAGCAGAGAATGGTAAACGGGTAACAGGCAGGATCGGTAACAGGCAGACAGAATAACAACGCTCAGAATTGTACACCAGGGCAATACAAGACTTTGCAAAGATGTGAGGGGAATGAGAGTCTTTTATAGTCTGGTTGATAGGCAACAGCTGGTGAGGTGATTAGTCCAAGGCACAGGCTTCTGGGAAGTGTAGTGCGTGTGTGTATGTGTGTCAGGTGACTGGCAGGGAGGATTATGGGAATTGGAGTCTGGGAAATGACAGGAATCGTGACACCTACGATCAGTCAGTTAAAAAATGAATACAAAACCTGTCCTAATTTAAAGAAAACAAGTTGACGAGAAGATTGAATCCAATATTTGGTGATAAAATAATAGCGTTATAACAAGTGATTTATAAGCTATTTTTGTAGGCCGGTCATTTTTGATGGGGAACACAAGTGTGACTTTGTGCCATTTTGTAATGGATAAAAAACAAAATAAAAACATTTCAAAACAGATTTTCTGCTCAAACATTAAAGCTCACTAGTGTGATAAACAGTGCAAATGTTTTTAATATATTTTTAAAATTGACAAAATTATCCACAAATAACACATATTTCACTCAAAAACTGAGGTACAAAAACTCAGATAAATAAATCATATGATCGATCAGTTCCATATAAAACCTGTAATATAAAAATGAAACCTGAAATATAAAACCTGTCCTAACTGAAAGAAAACAAGTTGACAAAAAGATTGAATCAAATTTTTAGTGATAATGTAGCATAATGAGAGATTTATAAGCAATTTTTTGTAGGCCGGTCATTTTTGACTGGGAACACCACAAATGTTACAATGTGGAAAGAACACACAAAAAATTATCAAAAAATATTTGGTAAGTTGTTAGACTCTGGGTAAGTAAAGTCAGTAAATTTTAGTCCAATGCGATAACATTATCTAGCATTTTCAGTTACGGGAAAATACGACTCGAACACAACATGAGGGTTAAAGAGTATTTTAATTTTAATTTTGATGGCTGCAACGCACTCCAAAAAAATTGTGACAGAGGCATGTTTACCACTGTGTCACAAGGTTTTTTTTTTCCCCTTCACGATGCCAGCTCAACATTGTGATGTCTGTCAGCCATCAGAGATGGATGATGGCATCGTTTGTCGGCCCAACCCTATAGCCTATATAGTTAACAATCACTTGTTTACAAAGTGCCATAGGAAGTCAAACTAACTTAAAATGTTCTTATACTGAACTTGTTAATTTCCTGGATATTACAATCTCCAAAATCTCTTAGAAAATCTGAAAGCCAGGTTTTTCCTAATATCTGTCATTTTACACATGGGGAAAACCAATTGTTTAGTCAACGATTCAAGAAGGTCCATATTTTAAAGCTCTTTCTAACTTCTACTCAGCCTTAAAAGTAACAGTTCTTGTAATTGTTTAAAGCAGAACTAAGTAACTTTTTTACCTTCATAAATAGTTTTCTAAGTCCTTACGATGGTTAATTGACTTGTAGCGGTGTGTTTGAGGCGTGCACTAACCCCCTCTGGCACGTCTACGCCAGAAAACAGCACTTGCAAGTTGAGCTGCGCCGACCCGACACAATCTCACCTCATGTTCATGTTCACGCGAGAGTGACAAAATGCTTTACGGTAATTCAAAAACAATGTATATCTTATGACTTTATAAGACAATTTAGAAAATTACCCACCTCCATCGAGATTTCTTGTACTGTATTTGCAAAACTACTGGGTGAGCGTTGTAGTCGTTGTAGTCCAGAGCTGCGCTTGGAGTATTTATGACAGTGTGATTCACTGAAGGAACCTATAGGGGGAGCGTCGCAAATCTTACTGAGTTCCGCTTTAACTATAGCATTTGTTACAATAAGGATTACAGGTAAGACCATTGATGGCTCCTCATTACCATTTTTTTCTTTATTTTTTCTTTATCCATAGCATTTATGAAAAATAGCAACACAGAAAATATCTACAGCATGCCACAGTTATAATATAAATCTTTACTGAAAAATCTATTCCCATAAGATTGTCTATTATAAATTCTACAACTAGTCAAAATCTTCCACAATAAATACAATAGAACATGATAAATTCTAGTAAATGTGGTCATGAGTTTAAAAAGCTTGCAGGATGATGTTTTCCCCTCTTTTTATCAGTCATTTTAGTGGCGGTTTTAGATCATATTTGACTTTCTCTACAACGTTTTACTATATTCTCAATAGAATTCAAATGGGTTGCAGTTGCACATTTTATCATCAGCTTCACATAGGAATGGCTTGTGCAAATCTTAACACTTTTAGAGCGTGGTGGTGAACGTCCCTATGGTGCACCCTATACCACTCTTGCAAAATTAAAGGTGATAGAAAGGATTTTTTCGTCGACTGAGAATCCAAAGACTGTTACTGAGTTTTTGAAATGAGCGCATGCGTAAGAACAGCCCCCCTCCTTCACAGCTCATTTCAAAGGAACGCCTCCCAAAACTCGTGCACAAGTATTGGAGCATGAGTGTTTACCACCAGCATTCGCTGTGTCGTGTTTTTTGGATTCTATGTCGGACTCACCGCAGGTAACTCATAATCTGCAGTTGTTACTCCTGTCTCCGGACAAAAACATTGCATGCGGCGCCTGTGGAGCGTGGAAAGTTACTGGAGCGCGCAGCCGCGCTCGTCTCTCACAAGGAACGTCACGGCAGTGATTGACAAGCCAGAGGGCCAATCCGCGCACGTCTCTCACAAGGAACGTCACGGCAGTGATTGACAAGCCAGAGGGCCAATCGTTTACGCGATGATCGCGTAAACGATTGGCTGATGTTTTTAAGTCCTTACCTCGTGCACAGATGATGTATATTAATATTATTACTTTCAGTGCACCTAATAAATAGTCTTTTATCAGTCAGTAAAGACAGTTTCAAGTAATATTGCAAAAATGTATAAAACAAAACATCCTCTTTAGCACCTTTAAACAATGCTTTTCACAGACTGTGACACATATTAACGGTCATCAATATCGTAAATCCTGTTTTTTATATTTTAAAGTTTTTTTTATAAAATACGTTTTTTTTATATTTTCTTTTTTTTTTTTTATATATGTACATTTATAACACTATACATTGTGTATCTCTATTTTTTTCCTCTTTTTGAAAATTGTAAAAACACAATTGTGCAGTTTTTTTTTTTTTCTCTCTATCTATGCAAATGGAAACACAAAATATATTTAATGAAGTCTCTCATTCACCGCTATAAAAGTTAACCCAACTATGACGACTTCCGCTTCTGAGAAACCCGGAAATGTGAAAAGGGTCTATTGGGCTTCAGTCACAGACATATTGCGCAGACAATTGGTCCGTTCAGTTCGCTTGATGTAAACAATTAATTAATAGTTTGATTCGTCGGTGTGCGCTCAGAATACCGGCAACATGTGAGAAGTGCTGGTATTCAAGAAAAAGTGAGGGTACACTACTGATTAAAACAGAGATGTGCAGATACTGTGTACTGGTGCGTACCCGCTCACTTCAAGCACCGTTTTAAACATCAATCAACAACAAACATTCATATATCAACATAACTAACAACACAGCATGCATACAGACATTGTGCTTTTACATTGTGTATATACTGTATATATATAAAAAAAGAGAGAAAGTAACATCAGTAAATCACAAGCGAAACCTGACACCTGACATTCTGGCAACTGGGGCACAAATTGAAACTCTCTGCTACCCGAAATACTTGTGAATTTGGGCCCAAATCTGGATGGAGTTCCATACCATTGGGTGCAAAGACTTTGAGTCTAGACTCAGGGGTAAGTGTGCGAATAGGAGACCTGGAAGCGAGGAAGGAAGGCAGGCCCAAAGGTGACCTATAGAGAATGATTCCTCGAGTACAGCAAGTAACAGAGGCATTAGTTTCCCTTTAAACATTTTTTTTTTTTTTTTTTTTTTTGAAGTCATCTTTCATGAAGCCATCTGGCCCTGGAGCTTTTGAGTTTTGCATGTTTGAGAGAGCTACATTCAGTTCTTCAAAATTATTTTCTCAGATTCTACGTTATCATCAGAGGGAACTTGGGGCACAATCAATTTTGGATGAATATAGGGCTGTATAGAATTGTTCAAAGTCTGAATCAATTTCTAATTTATCCTTAGTGACCCTGCCATCATCTCCACGAATAGATGTTATAAAATTTGAATATTGTCTTATTTTTTATGCAAGAATTTTCTCAGATTTGTCAGTGTTCATATAGTTTAGAGTAAGATTGAAGCACAAATCTTTCTGTCTGTTCAGATGTTATTAGATCAATCTATGTCTGTAGCTTTGTTCTTTCCTTAAATTCGGTTGCTTGTTTGCAATTTTCAAGTCTTATTGTTTAAAGTGCCCCTATTATGGATTTTTGAAAATTACCTTTTATGTCGTGTGTAACATAGCTCTAAGTGAATAAAAAAAAAACATCCTGCAAAGTTTTAAATCTGAAAGTGCCCTGATATCTATCTCTGTATGTCGCTCAAAAGTAAGAGTCAACTCTGAGTCAATTAAACGAGTCGTTTGTAAAACAAATCCCAAGCCGTTTCATTGTGACGTTACAACGAAACATTAGCATATTGTCCGCCCACTTATTGCCCACGCAGATGCCAGGGAAAATGTATTTTTTCAACAATACCACAACAGTACAATCTTTTGTTGTGTTCCTGTCATTTTACTGACGACTGCTTCTCAAACCTCTGGGAGTTTAACGCAGGATTCACAAAATGCTTGGTCATAAAATATGGATTAATGCCCAGTTTGGACCAGCTTGCTCCTCTGAATCTCAACCTGTAAGTATGATTAATAATTGATGTTTATATTTTCTAGCAATTGTTCAAAGTACGTAGTTTTGTATGTTATGTTGTGTAACGTACACCCTAGTCTGTATGTCTCCTGCTAACCGGCTAACTCACGTTTCTGTAGTTCTGCTATTCAGATGTGGGTCTAATATTGTCTTAAAATGTGTCGATTAATGCAGCTTGTCTGTCTTATTACTTGGAGTAATGATCAAGGATGGAGCATGACTTTTGTTTACAAAGTGTAATGCATTATCAGCTATTCACATTTGTGCTCCGCTAACATGGGAGTTTACAACATAGTTGTGGGTGCGGTTCGCTTGCATAACTGTAAAACAAACTTTTTTTCTTCCGCGTTATTATTACAGTAGAGTGAATTGTAATCGGATGTTAAGATGCTAGTCCACGTGTTCTGGCCTTGCCAGTTCTTTGAGGTCAAGTGACCTCTTATGGCTATATGGAGTATAGCTGGAAGATTGCAGAGTGTGACCTCATTAATGAGGGACAGTGATGTCATTATAATCAGACTAAATCATCCTGTGAGTTAGAGACACTAAGAGGTTGCACATGTTGTGGACATCTTAATCTAAGGACATCTTTTGTTTGGAGTTGTTGATGGGGCATTCTCTGTAAGTTTTTCTGGTTTGTTATTTCTTGTATTTTGTATATTGAAAATTGATGTTTGATGTTGATTAGAACAGCATGTTTCAGCAAGTCTTCATGTGACATTGTTTAACATTTTTTGATGACTTTTTGCTTGTCAATTGTGTTCACATGTAATCTGATGCCAATTTATTGGTTTATGTATTTGTATTTCCAGTTTCACACCATTCATTCAGTAAACAATCTCAACATCACTTCGTGGTTCCGGGAGTTATTGGTTGATGGGGTTTAACTTGCTGGATAATTGAATATGGACTCAATGAGGCCAGTACACCACGCAAACTAGTTGAAGTATTCTCTCTGTAAACAATAAACACCCACTGTAATGTCAAACAATGATATAACCATTTTTTACTTTGTTAATAGTTATGACGAAAAAGTCTGTGTAGACATCTGGCCTAAATGTTTATATTATGTTTAGAGGTTTTCAGCTTCGTTTGGCATTCTGACACAGTTCCCACAGGTGCACCTACTTAAAGTATAACAGTGACGTATGGGGGTAGTCTGGGTAAACCCAGCCTGATCTGCTGGCAATTTGATTTCGCTCGGCAACTCAGTCTGGAAACCCGTGCATTCATTTCTGCTGCGCTGTTACACTTTTGCGGGAACCAATCACAGACTGGCTTATCCACCTTGCTCGCTATTGGCTGGTATAACACGATGACGATAGAGAAGCGACGGCAAGCAGCTTTCAAACTCTATCTGATCTACCTGTCTCTCGCGACCGTCACTCCAAAATAACAATGCACAATCACAGTGACGCCGATTGTGTTAAGCATTTACCTTATGTGAGAGAAATGTAGCAGAGCGTTGATCCGACAGTCTCTTCATAGGAAGATTACAAACGGCGATTGATGACACACGGCGATTGATGACACACAACGATTCTCTGCTGTTATTTTGGTGGTTTGCTTCACGATGCGAGTACAGGACTCTTTTACTTCAATGCCCCTTGATGGTAGACAATATTTTTATTATTTGCTCTATATGTTTCGTCTCCCTGCTTCTTGAATCTCGCGCTGCCTGAGCTGACTGGAATTCTTTTTGGTTGTCATGACAATGACGTAGTTTAGGGCGGCTATATTCCGCGTTCATTTACACTGAACCAGAACAGTATCAGAGTCGCCTTTTAAACTCTCGACGATGCTGTATGACTTCTTTATTTAGCAAACAAATTGCTCGAGTGGGTGTAAATACCGATCACTTTCATGTTTTTTTGCACAACCTGCAAAAATCGCTCGATGCCATTGCTGCTTCTGCAAACCACGGATCAATGCTACAAACCAATACAAACTAAACCTGCGTCTCAATCAGCTCCCTAGTTCCCTAGGTCGTGAATCAGTATATCATGCAAGTGAATGTGGTTGATTCCCTGATCAGTGCCCTGACTACTGAACTAGGGAGCTGATTGAGACATACGGTAAGCCTGTCTGGAGTTTTCGCATCGCTCTGCAAAGTACGTCAACCGGATCATTGATCTGATTGGTTGAAGGACTATCCAATTGCGTGAATAATGCTCGTTGATCACGCCTCTTGTGCAGTAGGAAATACATAGCAAACTCCCCAGACCAATGTTCAATTTTAAATTGAGCTTGGTCTGGTGATAGCCAGACTAGTATGGGGGTAGAATTGTTTCAATTTTCCAAATAAATACATTATGATCCACAAATAAATGTAAAGAGATTCACAAAAAATACTTGTATGCACAAATGAATTGAATGAGATACACAGGTATGAATTTAAAAATTAAATTCACAAATAAATAAAATGAGATTTGCTAATAAAAAACATATTCACAGATGTTTTTATGTCACAAGCACAATTCTGCCTGCATTCATTTGTGAATCACTTTCTATATTTGTGAATTGCTTTGTGTGCATTTGTGGATCGCTGCACGCATTTGTGGGTCTCTTCCTGTGCATTTGTGGATTTTGAAACATTTCTAGTGTCACAACTGCAGACAAATCCACAAATAGGTTGACTCCACCCACTGACTACTCAAGCCAATCAGATAATGGCCACATTGCATTGACCAACTGCAGCACACTCTCGCTACAACCAATCACATTTTGCTTTACAGTCGAGGTGGTCTCATCCTGCATTGGTTTAGAAAGGAAGTGGAGGATTCTTAAACAATGGTACAGATGTTTAAAATTTAGATTTAATTAGACCATTATTGTGTGTCAAGCCAAGCCAAGCTAAACTATTATATTTTATGTGCCATTTAAAAATGCCAGAGAAACAGTGCTCTCTGTTATGGGAACAGTAGCCTATATTGGATACAGATGCGTTATGGAAGATCCATGTAATTCAAGATAGAACAGAAAGCCTCAATAATTAGCTATTAACTCAACTAACTGGATTTAACCTTGTGATAAACATGCGGGTTTGCAAAATAGATTAAACTGTGGTCACACAACAACAACCAACACCATTTCCCAGTTTATCAATCAAACGTCGATGGATATGAGCAGCAAACCAGCTATAAAACATTATAGGCCCTTTAAGTAATATTTTAAACATTAATTAAAACTTTTAATGGTACCATTGTTTGTAGTGAAGTTATATCCTTTTTAAACATGTGACAGGTTGTTGAATTCCATATAGATTATGCATAAAAGTATGTTCAGCAGTCAAACACTTGATCAATTTTTGTGAAACTCCTAACATATATTTGTGGATCTCATTCTATTCATTTGTGCATATGATTTTTTTTTTTTGTGAATCTCTTTACATTTATTTGTGGATCATAATCTATCTATTTGGAAAAATGCAACAATTCTACCCCCATAGTGACACTGCTATCACATCTTATAACGCAAACTAAGGTGACACTTACCATAGAGAAACGACCTGCTTCAGTCGTGATTATGAATCATAATTTATATACAATGTATGGACAGAAAAGAAGGCATTGTTTTTCCCATATCAATTTGAGCCCGAGTCCGACGATGAAACGTCTGAAGTAGTCGATCAACCAGAAACTGACTGGAGCAGAACATTTCTCTATGGTAAGTGTCACCTTAGTTTGTGTTATTTATAAGACGTGATAGCAGTGTCACTGTTATACTTTATGTATTTGCACAGAATGCCAAGTGAACCTCTAAAAATAAGAAACTTTTAGGCCAGATGTGTACACAAACTTTTTTGTCATAACTACTAACAAAGTAAAAAAATGGCTATATCATTGTTTGACATTACAATGGGTGTTTACTGTTTACAGAGAGAATGCTTCAACTAGTTAGTGTGGACTAGCATCTTAACATCCTATTACAATACAGATAGAGCTCCACTCTATTGTAATAATAAAACGCAGAGGCAAAAACAGTTTGTTTTATAGTTATGTAAGTGAACAGGGCCCACAGCTATGTTGTAAACTGTCACGTTAGCCGAACACAAACGTGAATAGCTGATAATGCATTACACTTTGTAAACAAAAGTCGTGCTCCATCCTTGATCTTTACCCCAAGTAATAAGACAGACAAGCTGCATTATTCGATTTTTTCGAATTTTTAGACAATATTGGACCCACATGTGAATAGCAGAAACGTGAGTTAGCCGGTTAGTAGGAGACATACACACTAGGGTGTACGTTACACAACATAACATACAAAACTATGAATCTTGAACGATCGCTAGAAAATAAACATCAATTATTAATCATAATCACTATTTTATATATATATATATATATATATATATATATATATATATATATATATATATATATATATATATATATATATATATATATATATATGTCACACTACCGCCGGTGACACTCCACGACCGCGGTAGCGCGGTTGTCATGCCTACCGTCACAGCCCTATATTGAATTGAAGGTAATCAAATCGAAATCAAATCGCAAGCTTCTGATTTAAAATCGAATCCAATTGTGAAATTTGTGTCTATGCCCAGCCCTAGTGTCAAGAATTTTTTTTTTTTATTATTGTTTTTTTTTTTTTGTTGTTGTTTTTTTTACTAGAAGAAAATGTTGCTTTTTCCATTTATTTTCTTTTGGGAGTGCACCAGAATGCTTAGTTTATATGTTAAAATCATGAAAAATTTCTCCTGGGGGAGGATGCTATTTACTTTGTAAACATGTCACCTTTTACTTTGGAGTTTGCAGGTATTAGTATTGTCTGGGGACCTCGTGTGATTTAGAAATTACCCCCAACACACACACTCAGAATTTCGTGTGGCACATTCGGATGGGATAAGTGAAGCCTGTGATTTTACTCAAATGTACTGACTTATCTCCCTGATATGATGTCATTTACATTTCACCAGGTTAAAATAGCACAAGCTTTATGTTTGATTCATTTGTAACACATTAACCTCGAATTATGATGTGAACTCCCTCGCTTGATTGTGCACTATTTTGGATAGGCTATTGCTTGGAAATGTCTTGTCATTATAGGTCTAGAAACAGAAGAATGTTCCTTACTGCATCCTGCTATACATGTCATCCATCTCCATCTAATCATTCTTTTTGTTTTCGCTCTTCTGATCGTTTTCAGCTTTCTCTTTCTGCAAATTTTTAGCACCCAAAATACTATCAAAACACTCCAATGCAGCCTTCATTCTTCACGAAAGATGGATAAAAAGGTGCACAGGGAACAAAAACCTTAAAAAAATATATATATATGAGCCCGCCAAATCACAGAGATACCGATTCACACAAGACTAATTATCACAGGACCTCGGTGGGTCATTTGCGGGGGAATTTTTACTTTACAAATTACCAACATGGCCATTTTGCACTGGACTAAGATCACAGGCAACCTCCGCAATTATTGCAAATGACTAAAGGTCCCCAGATAATACTAATCCTGTGTGAATAGGGCTCACGACAGCTATTTTGCAATACCGTAATTCTGTGTATGTGGAGATTGTGTGCTCCCGGGGAGACGCATCTTATGCACTTTATTTGGTAAAGTCAGTAAGCATGATTATTTTTATCAGCATGGGTTTGAAAATAACATTCACTGGTTTGGACACATGTCATCAAGAATTCGCTATGAGTATTCATAAAGCTGGAATGCTGCACTTTGCAATGATAGGCCTTCAACATATCCTCCTGAGACCCAGAAAAAAAGGTTTAGAGCATAAGAAACATAAAATTTTTGAAACATGCTATTTTATTCATATTTTATGCTCTGTGTAGTGGACACCAAGACTAAGTTGTTTAAAAAATTAAATGACATGAAATGACATGTATAGGCAAAAACAATGGGATTTTTATTTTTTTTTAATTACCCATAAATTTTTAGGCTTCAGGATTTTAAAGCAAACTTTGTATAAAGATGATTCTCAACTATGTTATGAAAGATATAATGGAATTAATTTACATTTACATTTTACATTTAGTCATTTAGCAGACGCTTTTATCCAAAGCGACTTACAAATTAGAATAGTAGAATCAATCAAAACAACATGAGAACAACAGTAAGTAAGTGCTGTGTGAAGTCACAGTAATGACAGTAATGTGCTCGTAGCAAGGAATATTTTTTATTTTTTTTTAAATAAATACACAAATAGATGGAAGAAGAATAGAAATTAACCCTCTGGAGTCTGAGGCTGATTTGGGGCCTGGAGAAGTTTTGACATGCCCTGACATTTGTGCTTTTTTCAGTTGTTCATAAACATATTAATGACACAAGTGTCATTACACTGTATTCAGCACAAACTAGGCTACAATAATATGTGAGGAACATGTGTGTACATGTTTGTGTTTTTGAAGGAATAACGTTTATGCGTGGTTACTGAAAAAACAAAAAACTTAAGTCACTGATATAAGGCCAATAAAAGTATATTAAATCTGTGTTCACAAGACTTTTGGGTATTGAAGGTTGTAGACTAGAGTTTTTGCTTCAAAATTATGTAAAAATTATGCTGACTACTCTTTCATTTATAACAATATACTGATTTAGTTTTTGTAAGACACTTTTTGCCAAGAAACACGGTATGCGAGGAGGCGTGAATCTCCATGAATAATGGCTCATTCTCACCTGTGAAGACAAAAGAATTGAATAGTAATGACCTGAAAAGACTTGCATATTAATGAGGCATTTCAGTCAGGTAGGCTGTGAAAAAAACTTCTGTGATGTCTCAAGCTCATCATGGTATATGAAATATACAGAAAAATTTTATTACAATATAAAATAATGGTTTTATATTATACTTTAAAATATAATGTATTTCTGTGATGCAAAGAGTCTGAATATAGGCTTTTAGTTTAAAAGCATGCACATTTGGAGAAATATAGGATTCTCATATGTTTATGTCAATTTTCTATACAGAGGAGTTATTTTTTATTTAATATTCATTGTTATCTCTATGAGCGCTGGTGTTTGCAATTCATACTGCAGCCGGAGGGCGCTCTGTGCATTTTAGTCCACAAATTCATCTAAGAAGAAGACGATATTCCATGAATGGTGTTTACCAATTCATACTACAGCCGGAGGGCGCTAAAGAAACAAAAACTCACTTAAAACTTATCAATAGAAGAAAACAAACAGGAATTTACTGAATGTCTTCCAGAGATCGCTAACCATGGCTTTTTCATCCAGATAAACAATTTTCAAGGCAATAAATACACGATTGAGATGATGAATGCATGTGTTGTCTCTGAATTTGCCTGTGAATAGCGCTGGCTCCGTGGGTGTGGCTGCATTAGTGGGTAATGAGCTGAATCACGGACTTCTGACATGGCTCTCTTTTCATACAGATTACATAAACACAGAATGTTTGTTTTCGATTTGACTTGCACGATTTAAAACCTGACATTTCAACGTTTTGTTAGACATAAGTATGAATTTTTTGTGATTAGTATTCACTAAGTTACACTTCATTTTCTGAGAACTATCAGATTGGACTTCGTTCAGAGGGAGATGAGAGATCACGCATCATGTTAGTTTTCTTTATTTTACAAAAAGCACAACATTTTGTTTTTACTCTGAGTGTATACAAATAAAAGGAGATATTCTATAGTTTCAATTGATGTATTACTTATGTCTCTATGACAAAAAATGACAGAGTATTTTAAGTCTGTTTTGCTGCAATGTGAAAAAAAACCTGCAAAACGCGCCGGCGCGTTTTTAGACCTCAGAGTGTTAAGGTAAGTGCTACTATTACTGGGTCAAGTGCTGACGAAAAGATACGTCTTTAGCATTTTTTTGAAAATGGCTAGAGACTCAGCTGCCCGGATAGAGCATGGTAGGTCATTCCACCAGCCAGGAACAGACCCGGAGAAGGTCTGTGAGAGTGATTTTGTGCCCCTTTGTGATGGCACCACAAGGCGCCGTTCACTTGCAGAACGCAAGTTTCTGGAGGGCGCATAAGTCTGAAGTAGTGAGTTAAGGTATAGCGGGGCAGAGCCGGCGGTCGTTCTGTAGCCAAACATCAGAGACTTGAATTGGATACGAGCAGCTACTGGCAGCCAATGCAGACTGATGAAGAGAGGAGTGACATGCGCTCTCTTCGGTTCGTTGAAGACCAGTCTTGCTGCAGCATTCGGATCAGCTGTAGAGGCTTGACAGTGCATGCTGGAAGGCCAGCCAAGAGAGCATTACCATAGTCCAATCTGGATAGAGCTTGGACAAGAATTTGTGTGGAAGGGTCTAATCTTCCTGATGTTGTACAAGGCAAATCTGCAGGACCGGGCCGTTGTCGCAACATGATCTGTGAAGCTTAAACAATCACCCATCACCACTCCAAGGTTCCTGGCTGTCCTGGAGGGAGTAATGGTTGATGACTCAAGTTGAATTGAAAGGTTATGATGAAGTGTTGGGTTGGCATCGACCACAAGCAGTTCCGTCTTTGCAAGGTTGAGTTGAAGGTGGTGGTCCTTAATCCAGGCAGAAATGGCTGTCAGGCAGGCTGCGATGCGACCAGCAACCGTTGGATCATCTAGTTGGAATGAAAGGAAGAGTTGTGTGTCATCAGCATAACAGTGATAGGAGAAACCATGATCCTGAATGACAGATCCTAGTGATGACATGTAGATGGGGAAGAGAAGTGGTCCAAGCACGGAGCCCTGAGGTACCCCAGTAGCAAGATGATGTGACTTGGACACCTCACCTCTCTAAGATACCCTGAAGGACCTACCTGAGAGGTAAGACTTGAACCACTGGAGTGCGGTTCCCGAGATGCCCTTTGACATGAGTGTTGACGGGAGGATCTGGTGGTTAACTGTGTCAAAATCAGCAGACAGATCCAGCAAGATGAGTACTGATGATTTTGAAGTCGCTCGTGCCAGTCTCAGGGCTTCAGTGACTGAGAGCAAGGCAGTCTCAGTTGAGTGGCCACTCTTGAAACCAGACTGGTGGTTGTCCAGGAGGTTGTTCTGTGTGAGATAGGTAGACAGTTGAATACAACTCTCTCAAGTGTCTTAGCAATGAAAGGAAGATGGGATACTGGTCTGTAGTTTTCTAAAAGTGCTGGATTCAGAGTGGGTTTTTTAAGCAGTGGGGTAATTCTAGCCTGCTTAACCCTCAGGGGTCTGAGTGATTCTAGGGCCCTTGAGATGTTTTGACATGCCCTGACATTTGTGCTTATTTCAGCTACTTATAACATACTATTGGCCAACATGTAATTTTGCTGTATTCAGCACAAACTCTGCTACAAAAATATGTGAGCAAAATAGAGGTACATGTTTGCATTTTTTTTTTAAATAAAGATTATGCATGGTTAGTAAGTTTTGGGGAAAGAAATGTCCTTGCAATAAAGCCAAAAAACACATACTAAATAGTTGTTCACAAGACTTTTGAGTTTTCAAGCTTGTAGGCTAGAATTTTTACTACACAATTATGTAAAAATTAGGCCTGACAGCCTGAACAAAGATTGTGACATTAGAGACTGGAGTAAAAAAAAAAAAAAATCAGCTTTGATCACAGAAATACATTTTTTTTTAAATATATTCAAATAGAAAACAGTGTGTAATTGTATTAATATATATATCAATTTTACTGTTTTTTCCCTGTATTTTTTATCAAATGAATGCAGACCTGATAAGCATAAGAGACTTCTTTCAAAAACATTAAAAATAGTAAATAGTAAATTTCCAAACTTTTGACTGGTAGTGCATGAATATATGAAACAAAGAAATACATAACCTGTATAATTCTACATATACCTATATAACATATAGGCTATATGAATGTACACAGTGTAAGTCAACTGACTTACACTTAACAAAAATACTTAACATAAAACTTAAGAGATACACTTGAATTTACACATAAAACAACATTTAGTGGAAGACAGTGTACATAGGCAGAGACAAGACTTTTTTATTTTCTTTTTTTTATACAGACGATGGGTGGTTTGGAAATGGCCCACTCACCCATCTCTGCATAACCTACTCACTCACATAGTGCAACAGCTGCTCATGCAAGGAAAATGTCCAGGATGGAGGGGACAGTTTACACATGAAACAACATGTAGTAGTACAGAAGGCAGTGTACATAGGGAGAGACGAGACTATTACAGACGATGGGTGGTTTGGAAGTGGCCCAGTCACCCAGCTCTGCATAACCTACTCACTCACATAGTATAACAGATGCTCATGAAAGGAAAATGTCCAGGATGGAGGGGACAGTTTACACATGAAACAACATGTAGTAGTACAGAAGGCAGTGTACATAGGGAGAGACAAGACTATTACAGACGATGGGTGGTTTGGAAGTGGCCCACTCACCCATCTCTGCATAACCTACTCACTCACATAGTGCAACAGCTGCTCATGCAAGGAAAATGTCCAGGATGGAGGGGACAGTTTACACATGAAACATGTAGTGGTACAGAAGGCAGTGTACATAGGGTGAGACAAGACTATTACAGACGATGGGTGGTTTGGAAATGGCCCACTCACCCATCTCTGCATAACCTACTCACTCACATAGTGCAACAGCTGCTCATGCAAGGAAAATGTCCAGGATGGAGGTGACAGTTTACACATGAAACAACATGTAGTAGTACAGAAGGCAGTGTACATAGGGAGAGACAAGACTATTACAGACGATGGGTGGTTTGGAAGTGGCCCACTCACCCATCTCTGCATAACCTACTCACTCACATAGTGCAACAGCTGCTCATGCAAGGAAAATGTCCAGGATGGAGGTGACAGTTTACACATGAAACAACATGTAGTGGTACAGAAGGCAGTGTACATAGGGAGAGATAAGACTATTACAGACGATGGGTGGTTTGGAAGTGACCCACTCACTCATCTCTGCATAACCTACTCACTCACATAGTGCAACAGCTGCTCATGCAAGGAAAATGTCCAGGATGGAGGGGACAGTTTACACATGAAACAACATGTAGTAGTACAGAAGGCAGTGTACATAAGGAGAGACAAGACTATTACAGACGATGGGTGGTTTGGAAGTGGCCCACTCACCCATCTCTGCATAACCTACTCACTCACATAGTGCAACAGCTGCTCATGCAAGGAAAATGTCCAGGATGGAGGGGACAGTTTACACATGAAACAACATGTAGTGGTACAGAAGGCAGTGTACATAGGGAGAGACAAGACTATTACAGACGATGGGTGGTTTGGAAGTGGGCCACTCACTCATCTCTGCATAACCTACTCACTCACATAGTGCAACAGCTGCTCATGAAAGTAAAATGTCTAGGATGGAGTGGACAGGGACACTGATGTTCTTTGCCAGCTCAATGGTCAGTGGGAGGTGGTCAACAGAGCACACACATCTGAACACAGTCACACATCTTTGTGCCACTCTTGAAAACAGTTCCTGTTCAACTGAAGACACAAGTGAACACTGCATGCCTGGCATTTCCATGGTGTTAATTTTCGTTCACCACGCACTGCTTTGCAATGCACACAGCTCCGGCGACCAACCGTCGCAACATTGCTGCCATCGGAGGTCAGCTCAGCTCCTGGAACTGGTACATGGTCACTACTGGTCCGTTTTGGTGCTGCTTTCTGTGGCACACCACAGAGCTCTGTGATAAGTTGCTCCATAAATTCTTTATGGGACATGTTACCATGTAGCTCTTTGTGCAAAATGAAAGAGTTGGTGGAAGCAATGTCCAAGAAGTGCAGAAAAATCTTTCTGTACCACTTCATGGTTTTGTGCTGTGTTGTGTAGTACTGAATCAGCTGATCAGACAGGTCAACGCCCCCCATGTGTTTGTTGTATGCAGTCACAGGTGCAGGACATGGAAATGTCTTTGTCCTCCATGTATCTTGTGATTTCACCCTCCTCTGCACAGTGTCTCCTGAATAAGCAGAATGGATGGTAGAACAGACAGATACCTCTCGTGTGTCCATCCACTTCACAAATACAAGAGGTCCATCCCGAATCCATCTGATGGATCCCCTGGCAGATTTTTTAGAGAGTGAATTAGCTGCATTCCGAGGGCAGTCCTTCCTGTTGTCCCTGTAAGTCCCACATGCACCAAACTTCATTGCAAACAGGTCTTTTAAGAGCTTTGGACTTGTATAAAAATTGTCCATGTACACATGGTACCCAGAACCCAAAAATGTATGGTCCAAAAGAGAAGTCACAGCATCATATGACAGTCCATGGCCTGTGGGAAAGTTGTTCTTTCCGGTGTACACAAAGTCCACAGTGTATCCATTTGAAGAATCTGCAAGAACAAACAACTTGAAACCCAACTTGGTTGGCTTGGCTTTCATGTACTGCGTCATTCCAGTGTGTGCTTTGCATGCCACCATTCTCTCATCCACAGCTAAATTTTTTCTAGGATGATAGATAGCTTTGCAAGCATGACGAATAGTGTCCATGAGAGGTTTGACCCGGAACAGACGGTCGTGTTCAGCTGTGCCCCTCTTTCTGTCATTCACTTTGTCTGCATCTGGGTGACTCATGTGCACATTACAAGAAATTGTCCGGTATCTGTCCCTAGACATAACTGTAGCTGGAAAAGGTACGCAGAAAACACTGCTCTGCCGCCAGTAGTCCCTGATGGAGCTCACCTTCACCATTGCCATGTAAAACAGCAGCCCAATGTAGCGGTACATCTCACAGATGCTTACATCTGTCCATTTATATTTGCAGCCCTTTGCAGTTGCTTTGGCAGCCTGCGCATTGGTGTTATGGCACAGAGTTGACAGCACTTTCTGGAAAAAAAGAGATTGAATAGACACATGGGAGAATGTGAGTCAGCAGAGCTCAGTTGTGGTCCAGTTTCACGGGCGGGCAGGAATCGCAGCGTATGTGGAACCATATCAACATCAGTCTCTGTTTTCCATGACAGAGTGGACTGCCTGTTGTTTGCCTGCTTGTTTGCCTTGGCTCTCTTTGGAACAGGTGTTTGGAAATTTTCATTGTCACATCTGTAAAAAAAAAAAAAAAAAAAAGGCGTGAGCATGCTAATAACACAATCACTACAACCATGCATAACAAAGACAGCAGTTTTTGTTATGTCACAAGAACATATACTTTTGTATTATGACAATGTAAACAATAACATCTGAAAAATATTACACCTGTGCACTTACTCAGTATGATTCTCGATCGCACTGAGAACTGAATGACACCCATGTGCCCTTGTGTGAGATGCTGGTGAAGGCGAGCATGAAGCAGCCACATTCCTAAACAAATAAAACACTGTTAGCATACATTTACATGTTGATAATGGGCCATAGGACAGACAAATATCTATTGATGTTCTGTAGACCACATGTATGATAAGCTAACCAAAACTGGGTGAAATATATTACAAATATGTTTAGAGAATATCACATTACAAGTGTTTACACTTGAGCATATATCCACAAACATTTGTAAGTGACATTGTAAGGCAATATTTCCAGTAAGCTGTTAAAAGCTAGGCAAAACTAGCTAAAATATAGTCTGAAAATTCATATGAATTTTATATTATCACCATGCACAACAAAGACAACAGTTTCTGTAATGCCATACAGGTAAATATAGGTTTTGAATTAAGATGATGTACAGTTACTACAGTTACAATATTATGTCTATGCACTTACTCATGTTCATAACACAAAGAAATTATAATATTATCATCAATCAGTAATGGCCATGCATAACAAAGACAGCAGTTTTCGTACAAGAACATATTTGTATTATGACTGTGTAAACAATAACATCTGTAAAATATTACGTCTGTGCACTTACTCAGTATGATTCTCGATCGAACTGAGAACTGAACGAGATCTGCGTGCCCTTGTGTGAGGTGCTGGTAAAGGCGAGCGTGAAGCAGCCAGATTCCTAAACAAACGAAAAAAAAAAAAAAAAAACTGTTAGCATACATTGTCCAAAGTAAACTGATGGGCAATTAATTGTTATGGGTGCACAATGTATGTATATATCTGCTGACGATGGGCCATAGGACGGCCGTAAGCCGCGAGTATCTGTTGATGGGCCATATAACGTAGATCGCACATATTTAGTGCATTTCAAACATTTACACCTGTATTCACAAACATCTGTATATTAGGCATAAGGCCGTATTTTAGAATAACTAACCCAAACTGATATAAATAAATAGTGTTTAGACACTATCACATTATTTTACCGTAGACTAAAATATATTTGCAGTAAATCACATCATATTATTATTATACGCAGATATTTGCAAACAAGTTACATTAGGCTTAACGATTAGATATTTGTAAGGGATATTGTAAGGCAATATTTCCCGCAAGCGGACACAAGCAAGCCAAAACTAGGCACAATATTGTATGAAAATTGATGCGAGTTTTTTATTATCAGAAAAAGAATTATAGTAAACAACTTACCCTGGACTTATATCCTCGTCGGGGTCAATTCCCAGTTCGAAATGCAACCGTTCGTAGTTGCAATCTTCCTCAGAGGAAACGTTGAATTCTTCCTCGCTGTCCAGAATCATCTGAAGAGCCTCTTTATCGGAGTAGCGTGCCATCCTCAAAACGCGATGAACGGTCAGTGAATCTGATGTAGAAACTTCGTGTTTTGTGGCACTGACCGGGGGGCGTGTGCGATGCATATATTACACCCAAACTATTTACCATGTGAACGGCGCGGGGGGTGTGGCAGTCTCAGCTCATTACAGATAATGAAGTGAGAAGAAGGAACATCTCCTTGGTTTCAAACGAATTACATAAACTGATAATATTTATTTTTGATTTGACTTACGTCATTTAAAAGTAGACATTCTAAGCATTAAGTAGACATGTCTCTCATATCTGTGTGACAAGTATTTGCTGAGTTCCAGTTCATTTTAAAAAGCATTTCAGAATTGACTTCAGTCAGAGGGAGACATCAGATCGCACATCATGTTTGTTTTCTTTATTTTGCGAAAAGCACAACATTTAGTTTTTTTTGTATACAAATAAAAGTACACACTCAACACTTTAGAATGATGTATAACACTGGTATGTGTGATTAAATTTGACGGAGTATTTTGAGTCTATTTCACACTGTTAAGAAAAAAACCGCGGTGATCACGCCGGCGTGACCGCCGACCCGAGGGAGTTAAAGGATGTGGGAAATGTTCCAGTGTGAAGGGAAGAATTGATAATGTGAGTGAGTTCAGGTAGAATTGAGGAGGAGATGGCCTGAAGAAGATGAGTGGGGATAGGGTCTAGCGGACAGGTAGTAGGGTGATTGGAAAGGATGACTTTTGAAACATCTGCCTCAGAAAGCATGGAGAAGGAGGATTTCTGTGGTTTCCATTAAGATGTTATTGTCAGTGTGTGGTGTGGAGAATTGGCTGCTGATTATTTTATGTGTGAAGAATGTGGCAAAGTCATCAGCTGTAAGAGCTGATGTGGGAGGTAGGGGAGGAGGGCAAAGAAGAGAAGAGAAGGTTTTGAAAAGTGTGCTGGAATCAGTCGAATTGTTAATTTTAGTGTGATAGTATGTGGTTTTAGCATTGGAGACATTAGTAGAAAAAGAAGAAAGGAGTGACTGATATAAGCTAAGGTCAGTAAGATCTTTAGATTTGCGCCACTTCCTCTCTGCAGCCCTGAGTCTAGACCGATGCTCGCGGAGATCATGAGAGAGCCAGGGGGCAGATGGGGTGGCGCGGGCTGGTCTGGTTAAAAGGGGGCAGAAGTCATATAAGCAAGATGTTAGAGTGGTGCAAAGAGTGTCAGTAGCATTGTTAGTGTCCAGTGATGAGAACTGGTTAGGGGGAGGAAGTGTGGATGAGACCAAAGAGGATAGGTGGGATGGTGAGAGGGAGTGTAGGTTTCGCCGAAAAGTAACATGTATTGGAGTGTGTGTCGAGTTAGGGGTCATGTTGAGATTAAAAGTGATGAGAAAGTGGTCTGAGGTGTGTAGTGGAGTAACCAGTGTATTGTCGGTGGAGCCATAGCGTGTGTAGATGAGGTCCAATTGGTTACCTGATTTGTGGGTAGCTGAGGTAGCCACTCGCTTGAGATCAAATGAGGCAAGCAGAGTGTGGAAGTCAGCAGCCTGAGGTTTGTCTAGATGGATGTTGAAATCTCCATGTACTAGCAGAGGAGTACCGTCCTCAGGGAAGGATGAGAGTAACACATCTAACTCCTCCAAGAAGTTACCTAGCTGACCTGGGAGACGATAAACAACTACAACATGGATTTTAGTAGGGTAGGTGATGGTAATTGCATGTGATTCAAATGAGCCATTGCCACAGAGAGATGGTAAAGGATTGAACTTCCATTCACTGGACATAAGCAAACCAGTACCACCACCCCTCCCAATCTGGCATGAGGTGTGAGAGAAAGTGAAATTAGAGGAGAGGGCTGCTGGTTTGGCAGTGTCCTCTGGTTTGATCCATGTCTCAGTCAGACCCAAGAGATGGAGATCTGAATAAGTAGTAATAGCTGTAATGAAGTCTGCTTTGTTTACAGCAGATTGGCAATTCCAGAGCCCAATGGAAATAGAAAGTAATGTACTAGATGACATGGGTAAAATACACAGGTTGTTATGGTTGCACTGCCTCCAACGTGTAGCACATGATTTACGAGTGTTAGTAATAGTGGGAAAGAGAAAGGAAAGAAGGAAAAAGAAAAGTGCAAGACTCAAGTGCCTTGCCGGTGTCCTTGCTTGGTGGAGTCGCTGGTCTTTAAACTCTTCGGTCTTCACACGAGGAGGGCTTCACACAAGGGCTGCCGTGTCCGCTGCCATGGTATACTACACAGTTTTATCAGCTACATACAACGTTAGTTAGTTCAGCAGGCCACGCCTTACTGGCTCAGAGCGAAACGAGAACAAACGCGATTTGCCACGCGAACACAGTAAACAAACTTCCTAGCAACTACACAGCACTCAAATCAAACTAGAAACAACACAAAAACACTTACAGTACGCAGATCATCTTGTAGCTTGAATGATTCTCTCTAATGAAGAATCATTCAATTAAGTGATATACCATTTTATGCAATATGTGGGTAAAATAGCCATACATGGGTTTTCCCATTCAATACAATGTATCTATACACTGTATATAATTTGCATATTAATGTGTTCTTGGAGCAACATGCAATGAAAAAAGAAGTGTAATAATGGGAGTAATAATTGGCAACATTTTCATAATAATATCCATTAATTCATGTGAATATTGATATATAATTTATTTCCCTATTCACTTGTTGTATATCCTAAAATGCCTGATAAACATGATTTAAGTCCTAGTGTCCTCTACAATGGACATTTATGAAATGTCCTGTCCAATGTCCTGTTTCATAACAGAAAGTCATATTTTGATTTGAAAACCCATAACATTTTCCTGAGATGTTGATTTATAACAAACAATTTGAAAATTAATCTGATTTAAATGATAATTACAAAATATTATCATATTTAAATAAGAGTGCTAATTTTCATTTTCAGTTATATTTAAAGACCAAGAAGTTGTTGTTATGGTGAAACCTCAAAACATTTATCTCTGCAAGCCCTGAATGTGCTCTTCATAGGACATCCAGACTCAAAACTGTGACATGTATGATGTCAGAGAAAATCACTAAAATATAACATCCACTACAGAGGGCAAAAGTCTATTCCTGGGTCCCAGGAGGATATGGGGAGAAGTAGTCGTCATCCAGAAGCGAGCAGAGAAAAAGGTACTTCACTCAGAAAATGTACAAATAAAGATAATTTTAGATGTTTTATTACTATTTGGAGCAATGGGATCGCTAGACGAGGGCTTAATGAACTAATTTTTGTGAAAATCTAAAATTCAACCAAAATTGATATTTTTCACTTTTTTGCTTGTAGCTCAAAATTATCCCCTGAGCATTCTGACTCATTTTGCCAGGACGGGTCACATATGTCTCCAAAAAAGTATTAATAAACATGGTGGATTTAGTTATGTTGTAGGGTGTTTTTAAAGACTGATCTATAGTGGGGTGGAGTACACAGTTAATTTTAACGATCTAAGCGCATGGTCTAAAGTGCACGGTGCAAGTGCACTTAGGGCGTGTCTGAATCCACTTTGCTTGTTTAACAATGGGAAAAATGGTCAGCGCGCCAGGCGCATGGTCTAAAAGGGTTGTTCCTATTCTCTTAATGAGTAATAGGTGTGTTTTGGGTGTAATGTGAAATAAACCAATCAGAGTCTCATCTCCAATTCCCTTTTAAAAGCCAGTTGCGCTCGCCCTATAGTGGATTTGCTATTTACATGGCGGAATTTGCAAGCAGAAAAACTGAACGCTTCTCTAGAGAGGAAAAAGATCTGCTCGTGCATGAGGTTAAAGCACGCGAGCAGACCATCTACGGGACAAGCTGGATTCCACCAAAACATTTTTATCTTTATGCACACAATAATAATCTATTACATTGTAATCCTTTTTTTTAATATTTGGAATGTTTGTGTGCTGTGTGTATAATAAGCAGAGTGTACGTGCATTGTGCACCCGCATATAGGCGCATATTACTAAAGCGCTCTTTAAAAAACAAAACGTACTCGGTTACTAACGTAACCTTGGTTCCCTGAGATACGGAACGAGTACTGCGTATGGGGAAAAGTCTCCCTTTTTCCCCGTTACTGAAGCCTTTTTTCAATAACGCAGTGTAACTGCACCGTCATTGGTTCACTCATAGACAAGTTGTTGAACCAATGATGGTGCGGCATAGCTGCGCGGCCTATGGCGACAAAGCGTGCAGCCTCGTGGCACGGCAAGTAATGCAGTACTCGTTCCGTATCTCAGGGAACCGAGGTTACGTTAGTAACCGAGTATGTTCCCTTTCGATACTTCACTCGTACTGCGTATGGGGAACGAATTCAACCACGCTGTGCCATGGCAGGGAACGACTGAACTTGCTTTGGACACCGAGGGGGGACCAGAGGACAAGTAAGAAGGCTGAAGCCGCCAAACCCTTGTTACACTACAAGAGGAGATAACTCCCGTATTGGCATGAGGCGGAGCTCGACAGAGGCCGCCGGGTCATACCGAAAGGACCCGAGCTTGTAAGGTCGGGACGTCCAAATGATAAAACCTGACAAAAGTGGACGGCGAAGACCAGCCGGCCGCCTCACAGATGTCTTTAATAGAAACTCCACTGGACCAGGCCCAGGAGGAAGCCATTCCTCTAGTGGAGTGGGCCTCTAACTCCTATGGGACAATCGGTGCCCATAGAGGAGTAACAGAGAGCAATAGCGTCGACTATCCAACGCGAGAGACGTTGCTTAGAGACCGAAGACCCTTTGGTGCGGCCATCAAAACAAACAAAGAGCTGATCTGACTGCCTGAAGGGCTGTGATCGCTCAACATAGGTCCTCAATGCCCTGACAGGGCAGAGCAACTCTAGCTCTTGCTCATCCGAAGAAGGAGGGAGTATAGAAAGCAAGATGACCTGTGCTCTGAACGGGGTCGAGAGCACCTTAGGAACGTAGCCATGCCTGGGTTTCAACACGACCTTTGAGTCGTTAGGCCCAAATTCAAGGCAAGCAGGGCTTACAGAAAAGGCCTGCAAGTCACCAACACGCTTGACCGATGCTAGTGCAAGTAGTAGAGCGGTTTTAAGCGTCAGGGGCCTGAGGTCAGCTGAACGCAGTGGCTCAAAGGGTGACCCTTTAAGAGCTCTGAGGACCAGTGAGAGGTCCCGAGTGGGAACAGTGAGGGGACGAGGTGGATTCAATCGCCTGGAACCCCTCAGGAAACGCACCACAAGGCTGTTTCGTCCCACTGACTGGCCAGCGACAGGAGCATGAAACGCTGCGATGGCTGCTACGTAGACTTTAAGCGTTGAAGGGGCGCGCCCTAAATCCAAATGCTCCTGGAGGAAAGACGGTATCGGAGATACGTCACACTCCACCGGGTCTATGTTGCGTGCAGAGCACCAGTCAACAAAGACCGACCATTTCTGGGCGTAGAGGCGTCTCATGGACGGAGCTCTTGCCTGAGAGATGGTATTTAGCACGTCCCCGGGGAGGTCAGCCGGCTCCCATCGAGGGACCAGAGGTGCAGAGCCCAGAGCTCTGGCTGTGGGTGCCAGATCGTTCTGTTTGCCTGAGAGAGGAGGTCCCGTCTCAGGGGGATGGGCCACTTTCGTGGAAAGCCTGAACAGCTCTGAGGACCAAACTTGGCTCCTCCAGAGCGGGGCAACTAGGAGGATGTTTTTGTCTTCCCTGACTCGTCTGATGACCTGCGGAATCAGAGCGATTGGGGGAAATGCGTAAAGGAGGGTGCTGGGCCAGGTGTGGGCCAGAGCATCAACCTCCTTCGAAAAATAGGTTGGGCAGTGAGAGTTGTCTTCTGAGGCGAAGAGGTCTACCTCTGCCATCCCGAAGAACTCCCATATCTTGAGAACCATCTGGGGATGGAGCATCCACTCGTCTGAGGGGACGTTGCTCCGAGATAGCATATCCGCACCCAGATTGGTATTGCCAGGTATGTGAGTCGCCCTGAGCGACCGAAACCTCGGCAGTGCCCATTCCAGAAGACGTTTCGCCAGAGCGCATAAGCGGCTGGACGAAAGACCGCCCTGGTGATTTATGTATGACACCACTGTCATACTGTCCAACTGGACTAAGACTTGGCGTCCCGTCAGGTGTGCCTGAAACTATTGAAGGGCTCGCATCACTGCCAACATCTCGAGGCAGTTGATGTGCAGATGGCTCTGCTCGTGGGACCACGAGCCGAAAGCCGGTCTGCCCTCGCAAAGAGTGCCCCAACCCGAGTTGGATGCGTCTGTCGAGAGCACCGTCCTTCGTGACACTGCCTGTAGGGGTACTCCAAGACTGAATCAAGCAGGGTTTATCGAGGGTTTCAGGGCTGAAAGACAGGCCTGATTGACCTTGAGACACAGGTGGCCATGCCGCCAGGTGTGAGGAGGGACCCGAAGCCATCAGGGAAGCCATCAGCCCTAACAGCCTCTGGAAAAGCTTCAGAGGGAGGTAGGCTTTGTTCTTGATGGAAGCCGCGAGCTGCTGAATGGCCAGAGTGCGCTCTGGCGAGACCACTGCCGTCATGCGGACCGAGTCGAAAACTGCCCCCAGGGACGATATACGTTGGCTGGGAAGCAGCGAGCTCTTGGCTAGGTTGACCCTGAGACCCAGGCACTCTAGATGGCTGAGGAGCACAGATCTGTGGTGTTCCAACTCGGCTCACGAATGGGCCAGGATGAGCCAATCGTCGAGATAATTCAGAACTCGGATTCCCATCTGTCTCAGTGGGGAAAGCGCCGCGTTCATGCACTTGGTAAAAGTGCGAGGAGCCAGAGACAGCCCGAAGAGTAGGACTGTATATTGGTAAGCCACGCCCTCGAATGCGAATCTCAAGAATCGCCTGTGGTGGGGGGCTATCTGGATGTGAAAGTATGCATCTTTCAGATCCAGTGAGCAGAACCAGTCCTCGTGACAAATCTGTGCGAGGATCTGCTTCAACGTTAACATTTTGAACTTCCGTCTCATGAGGGAGCGGTTCAAAAGTCTGAGATCTAGGATGGCTCCGACTCGCCAACCCATCCTTCTGTTTCAGAAGCCGCGAGGGACATGGAGTCGTCGATCGGCTCTGGATGGCGGCAGGAGACGCGCTGAGAAAGCAGCTGGAAGCGGGAGGCGGGCGTCTCGAGGACGGCGCTCTGGGTGGCAGTCTGCGAGGGCGCCGGCGCTGTCTTCGACCGGCGAGCTCAGCTGGGTCCGCTGCGGGAGCCTCTTCAAACGGCGGCGAGAGCTTCTTTCCAGGCAGCAAGCTTCTTCAGGCTTCAACGGAGATCAGCGAGGAGATGTGTTGTCGTCGCTGAAGGAGAAAGGACTGAAATCCTATGGCGAAACGCCTGCTTATATAGCCCTTAACCCCGCCCCTTTCGGCGGGAAAGTTCGCGCGCTTTGCCGCCATAGGCCGCGCAGCTATGCCGCGCCGTCATTGGTTCAACAACTTGTCTATGAGTGAACCAATGACGGTGCAGTTACACTGCGTTATTGAAAAAGGCTTCAGTAACGGGGAAAAAGGGAGACTTTTCCCCATACGCACTACGAGTGAAGTATCGAAAGGAAACAAATATTGCGCCATTGACTTTAGACCAGGTTCCAGGTTTCAATGGCGCAGTCTATTTGTTGCCTCAAAATAGCAATGCGCCAACAATGTGCCTGAACACACCTCGTTTTCAGACCAGCACCCCCATGGGCGCAAATGCATTTGCTATTTAAACATGGTGCAGGGCGTGAAAATGATAACTGCGTCGGGCTGAAACTAGCAAAAAACACTTGCGTCGCGGCTGGCCCCGCATTGCGCCGGGTGTATGATATGGCCCTTAACCCTCAGGGGTCTGAGGCTGATTTGGGGCCTGGAGAAGTTTTGACATGCCCTGACATTTGTGCTTTTTTCAGTTGTTCATAAACATATTAATGGAAAAAGTGTCATTACACTGTATTCAGTACAAACTAGGCATAATCATGAATAATGGATGATTCTCACCTGAGAAGACAAAAGAATCAGATAAAGAGCTCTAATGAGCTGCATAAATAATGAGGCCTTTCAGTCAGATAGGCTGTGAAAAAACCCTCTGTTGATCATGTCTCAAGCTCATAATAATGTAAATCAAACATATATGAAAAACAGCAGTGGACGTGGCCGCATTAGCGGATAATGAGCTGAATCAAGGACTTCTGACATGGCTCTCTTTTCATACAGATTACATAAACACAGAAGGTTTGTTTTCGTTTTGACTTACACGATTAAAAACCTGACATTTCAACGTCTCTTTAGACAGAAGTATAATTTTTTTGTGATTAGTATTCACTAAGTTACAGTTCATTTTCTGAGAACTATCAGATTGGAGTTCGTTCAGAGGGAGATGAGAGATCACGCATCATGTTTGTTTTCTTTATTTTACAAAAAAGCACAACATTTTGTTTTTACTCTGAGTGTACACAAATAAAAGAAAATATTCCACAGATTAAAATGGTGTATAACTCTTAATTGTATGTGCAACATTGACGGAGTATTTTGAGTCTCTTTCACACTGGTTAGAAAAAAAACGCGGTGATCACGCCGGCGTGACTGCCGACCCCAGAGTGTTAAAGTCCCCCCTAGGATTAATTTGTGTATAGTCAAATTGGAGAGATTGTCAAGTCATCTTCATTTATATAGAGTTTTTTTTTTTTTTTACAATACAGATTGTTTCAAAGCTGCTTCACAATGATAATAGGAAGAGAAATGGAAAGAGATTATTTTGGATACGGCCTGGATCTGGTAAAATACGGTAAACCTCAGAATAAACAGAGAGAGACTAATATTAGCGTAGATGCCATTCTTCTTATGGTTCCGGCTGACCTAATTTATGCAGCCTAACAATTTACATGATTTGAATTATAGAAGTAGATAATGTGTTGGGTGTATGCCAGGAATGTATACTAGGAAGACTGTTCCAAAGTTTAGGTGCTAAAAAAAGAAAAGCATCTACCACCTGCAGTTGATTTTGATATTCTAGATATTATCAACTGGCCAAAATTTTGAGATCGCAATAAACGTGAAGCACTATAATGTGTTAAGAGCTCACTTAAGTACTCGGGAGCTAAACCATTTAGTGCTTTGAAAGTAAAGCAAGATTTTAAAATATGATGTTTAATAGAGAGCCAATACAGTCACAATACTGTGACAGAACCAGGCTAATATGGTCATACTTCCTGGTTCTAGTAAGAGCTCTAGCTGCTGCGTTTTGGACTGGCTGGAGTTTGTTTATTAGGCGTGCAGGGCAACCACTGAACTAACTGTTCTGCATTTGTCATTGACAGCATATGTCCTAATTTAGATATATTTTTAAGATGGAAGAATGTGGTTTTACAGATGCTAGAAATGTGGCTTTCAAATGAAAGATTGGTATCAAAGAGCACACCCAGGTTCCTAACTGATGATGAAGACTTGACAGAGCAGCCATCAAGTGTTAGACAGTATTCTATGTTATTACATGCAGAGGTTTTTGGTCCAATAATTAGAATCTGTTTTTTTTTTTCAGAAATATGTTGTAGGAAATTTCTGATCATTCAATTTTTTTATATCAGCGTTCCATTAATTTTGTAATTGGTATGATTCGTCAGGGCGCGAAGAAATATAGAGCTGAGTATCATCAGCGTTACAGTGAAAACTAATGCCATGCTTCCCAATGATATCTCCCATGTACAAAGTGAACAGCGACGGTCCTAGTACTGAGCTTTGCCTTACTCCATACTGAACTTGTGATTTATATGTAAGTATGATTTGAACTAGGGCTGCACAATTAATCAAATTTCTAATCACGACTACGATTACGGATGCCACGATTTTGTAATCGATTAAAGGTGCGATTACAAGGAAAAATATCCACTTAAATTTTTCTGCGTGTTTAATAGGTGTGTTATGAGCATGTCACGTTGTTAGAGGCGAATTACGACTACTTCAGAATGTAAAAGTACGCGAAACCCCAGCACCCGCCATTTTTAAAAAGCGTGTACACACAGCCTATATATTTACTCCACAAACTAACTCTACAAACATGGAAAACAGTGATAGATGGACCTCTGAACCGTATGCTAAGGAGAAAATCCAGGGGCGACTTTGACCAAGCGAAACATGATTATGTATTTCTGCTAAGCTAGCAACATTGACCATCAACAACACTGCAAAAGCTAATACTTTTTCATATACTGTCTTCTTTCTTTGTGTAACAGTTCTATCTAATAATGTATTAAACAGGACTGTTAAACAGGTTGTAAACTAATGAAGATGGAGAATGTGAGCACTGTGTGCTCAGGATCTGCCTGAACTTTTCTCAGCGCCGTCAAAATAAAGTAACAACAACAAGCGCAGTTTACGTCACTTCAGGCCCTAGGGGAACATTAGTTCTTGGAGAACCACACTGGTAGCAAAAGCCCCTATTATTATACCATGCATATGTTGACTTTTCTTTCTTCTTATTATTATTATTGTTATTATTATTATTCAAAGAAGAAACCAAACCAATATATAGTTGACATTTGAGGTTTAATGCTATAGAAAAACAAAAAAACACAAATTGAAGTTGATAGGCTGGCTAGAATATATATTGTGCAGGCCACAAAATGGCTGCCTCTTAGCCACCTGTTGTTTTTAGTAGTTTCTCATCTGCTGTTTTCTAGAGTAGTTTGAGTTAGCACTCGTCACTTCAGTTAATGTGTATGTTTAGGTCGGCCTTAATCGGCCGCCTGACATTGTTTGCTGTGAGCTTCGCTTTCTTTCTCTTATCCATGAGATTTGGAGGTGAAGCCCAGGCTTCACTAGGCTTGTGGCCCTGTAAGAAGGCCCCTAGCTTAGCTGCCAGGCTAGAGCTAGATTAGGTGTGTTATATGTTATACTATCCCTTGTCAGGTGGTATAGTTCCTAGTTCTGGCCTTCCCCTGAGGGAGTTGTTAGGCTGTATGCCCATTGTCCCCTTGTTTATGTAGGTGCAATTGGTGAGTTAACAGCTAAGGTTGTAGACTGTTTTCAGACTCCCTGGTGCCGTTTTTCTCAGGTGGTAGGCCCTTATCTTTGCGTAGATAAGTTATTAGTGTATGCTAGGCCTCACGTTATAGAACTTTTCATGCCATGAGAGAAATTTTTTCCTCTGAGCCACTTGATTTTCCATTCAAGTTTGAGTTGACGGAAGCGCTAGCTTTTTAGCCTCCATCCTCTAGGGCTCAATACAGATTTGCAAATCTGTTTGGAAAGAATGTTTATCCTATTAGGATAGCATGCATTTCAAAGCATTGTGTTTTTCTTTGAGTTACATACATTTGTATGTGCGCTTACTTATACTGCCACAGGTTAGCACCTGTTCTCATAATAGCAGGTCTTTTTGATATTAGCCTCTATTTAGAGAGATTGGTGACTATTTTAATATTCCCCAGTTAGGGTTTATTTGTGTCACTGAGTGCATCACCTGTTGGATTGCATACTCAGGGTAGTGTTAGAACTGCTTTTGCAGTCTGGTTTCTATTAGCTCCCTTTAGTGATCTTTGATAACAGCCATATTGCTTATAACTTGAAATGTAGGCTCTTATATCTTTAGCCTCTTTCTAGTTAGCAGCTTGTGTTTTTCAAGTGCTGTTGTTAGGTGATCATGGTTTGCTCACATAAATTTTACATTCACAAGCTGGCGCCACGTGCCACTGAAATGGTAGGCCCTAATAGGCCTCCTTTTTAGTTTACATGTTGGCACAGTTTGTGTTTATATGTTTCAAATGGGCTGAACGCCACTTGTTGCTGAACTTGTAGGCCCCATAAGGCCTCCTTTTTAGCTGACATGCTGGTAGGATGCTTTTACCAAGTACATTGCTCATTGGATTGTGTTAGGTGGATTGTCATGTGGGCACTTTACAGTTTAACTACTGTTACTAAGTAACTAAGTAAGTTACTAAGTAAGCTTCCAGCAAGACAGGGGTTCAAGGTGGCCCTCAGGATACCAGTTTCTATGTGGCCATTAGACTAACGCTGTATGTCTTACAGGTATCAGGTATTAGGTCCCTTGATATTTGGCTTGACATTTGATATTGAACAGTATTCTTGACATTTATTCAACAGTGCTTTGATCTGCCTGCATTGACACTATTCTTGAAGAGCTGCTGTGCAGCAAAAATTATGTACCAGTTATCAATGTAAAGCTGCTTTGACACAATCTGCATTGTAAAAAGCGCTATATAAATAAAGGTGACTTGACTTGACTTGACTCTGGGATGGCGTATGTTGTACTCCTCTTGTTTTAAAGAGTAAAAAGGGTTCCTTCTTACTGAGTACACTGCTTGTTGGATTGTGTTAGGTGGACTGTTATGTGGGCACTTCACAGTCTCATTTTGCTGTATACTGAAGTCATGTTTCTTGCTTCCAGCAAGATAGGTGTTCAAGGTGGCCTTCGCAGGCCACCATTGAATGTCCTACTGTTGTGACAAAGTACTCTAGCTTATGTGAGTCTTACTCCACATAGAACTACTATCATGAGTAGTACTAAGCTGATCATTGGTGAAGGCTTCTACGAGGCCTCCCTTTGAGGATCAGCCCCAGGCTGGTTTGTGCTCCGCTGTATCAGGGTTCTCTAGCGCACAGCCTCCTCAGTGCAAATAATCAAGCACTGAGTAGATCCTAGGATGAGCGGATTATACTCCCCTCAATACAAGGGTTTATAGCATTCAGCTGAGTTCAGCTCTCCAGGATGCTCGTATGTTTTGCAGGTATTAGGCCCTCTGGGCCACCTTTTTCAACATACTGGTGTATGTAATAGTGTACTCCTCTCGCTGAGAGAGTTTCAAGTGTTTTATTGAGTACATTTCTGGTTGGCCAGGGCCCCAGGTGATAATTTGACCTCCTTATGGTTCGGTTATTTGTCCTTCCTGGTGCTTGAAACACTGCCACGAGCTGACGCCATGTGTCTGCTGAGGTCATAGGCCCTTCTTGGGGCCTTCCTTAGTGTGTGATGGCGTGTGCTGTACTCTTTTTGTTTTAAAGAGTAAAAAAGGTTCCTTTTACTGAGTGCACTGCTTGTTGGATTGTGTTAGGTGGACTGTTATGTGGGCACTTTACAGTCTGAGTATACTGAAGTCTGATAGGTGTTCAAGGTGTTGAATTGAATGTCCCACTGTTGTGTCAAGCACTCTAGCTTATGGGAGTCTTACTTCACATAGAACTACTATTATGATGTAGGCCCTTTCTGGCCTCCATGGTTATGTGCCCACAGTATGGTCTACCTGTTAGGTCGGGCTTTGTACTTCCCTGTGTAAGGCCCGCCCAATCGGCCCAATGGCGGTTTCCCACCGGGTGAGGAAGGTTTCTTGAGCGTTCCGTCTTTTCAGCGTGGCAAAGTAGTTTAATTCCAAATAATCTTTTATCTGACTCCATGTTATGACCTCGAATTTAGTTTAGAATGTCAATTGATTATTGGTCATTTGTATAATAATTTGGCTTTACATTTGAATATTCTATTTAACTCTTTACTCTTACTGTACTCGTTCATTCGGTTCTCAGTGTCGCACAGGGTCCTCGCACTGGCCATTCATTAATATGCGGGCCCACGATCACAAACTCGCCAGTCTTGGTCACTAGACAGAGGTAATTGACTATACTAATAGAGTGCCGCTCTCATGCTTGCTTTCTCTAAAAGTATTTGATTTAGTCCCCATAGAACTGTATACACTTGAATTAAAGTAACACTAACTCTAGTCAGGGGTCATAACCACTACTACAGATAAGCCGACCAATATTACTTCTCTTATAGTAGCTTTGGTTTGGTTATGCCATGGTTTCCCATGTACACTTAGCTAGAGTAATGTTACAATAAACAGAGGTAAGGCTCACCCTATTTAGGTTGGTCAATCAACATTTGTTGCCCTAAACGGAATTCCCTTTTTAGCCTTTACAGTCTAAGTACACTTGAACTAATGCCAAGCGTTAGTCGGAGCTCTAAAATCACAGTTAGTGTGCCCTATGCTCCACTCAACTGGACTTTAGTCTGTTACTAACCTGACACAGATTTGCGGTAACAGTGGATACATCGGAATCTACTAAAGTCAATAATTTCAGAGTAAATCAGAATAAAGTCAAATGTGACAATTTATTAGTCAGGTAAATGTATCATGCCAATTACATAATCAATTCAAAGATGATTAATACAAAACATCAAATGCTCAGAAATAGAGTAAGATGCATACCTGACATGCACATTTCTGAGTGTCCTGGACACTCAGCAATGTGGGCTCCATCTGAATACAGAGTCGCCCTGAGCCTTTTGCAACATTTCTTTAAATACTCAGACCAAGACAAAACATCCCCCAATGTGGGGCATGAACTTACAATCAGAATTTGCATTGGTTTGTATGTGTTTGGCTGTATGTGTTTGTGCTGTCCATATCTCAGGAGATCAAAGTATATGAGGATCTGTTGATCTTACACCTGCTAGGGTTGCTTGTGTAATAGGGCTTAGCTCCCTAAGCTGATCATTGGTGAAGGTTTCCATGAGGCCTTCCATTGAGGATCAGCCCCAGGATGCGTTATGGAGATTCTGTATTCAGACAGGGTTGGCCAAGACTAAGTTTGTCCTACATCAGACCAGGTCGGCGTCCCTGGTGGCATTGAGGGTGACTTTGTTCCCCTCTAGTGACTGGCCGCGGCTCCTTTCGGTGCCCTGGCCACATTCCCTTTAAGGGACCACTTTTCCTCGGGAAAGTTGGTCCCAGATGCCTTTAGCAGCCTTGGTAGGCTTTCTACGGAAGGCCTCTTTGAGGCTTAGCTTGGGCTGTTGGCCTTAGGGAATGCTGTCACTGACAGCCTTTGTGTGACCCGAGGGTGAGTTGCTATCTGGCATTTCATTCGAAACTGCTTGACGTTTGTCTAGCCATCTTTTGGCATGCACTCTCCTTCAGCATGGTGGCATGGGTATATCGTTCCCCAAAGCCTTTCAAACGCAGAACGAGTTCCCTTTCGAAAGGGAACGTCTCAGTTTACGTATGTAACCATGGTTTCCTGAGAAACAGGGAACGAGACTCTGCGTTTCCATGCCATGCTTCGGGCTGCCTGCCTGCAGAACAATCCCTCAAGACGATAGAACGATAGATACTGTTTGTTTTCCAGGCGCTCCTTTTATACTTCCGGGTCACGCCTTATTACGTCATAGGCTGTCACCGGCCAGTAGAGATTGGAGTTGTTGGATAGTTGGCTTTCAGACATCGGGTCACAAAAGTTCCCCAAAGTGTTTCAAGCGCAGAGTCTCGTTCCCTGTTTCTCAGGGAACCATGGTTACATACGTAACCTGTGACGTTTTATGGTTTAATTTCATTTGGTTTTCGTGTTTAGCTGCGAATAGAGCCCACCCAAATATTGTTATGATTGGCTGTGATTTATGATTGATTTTGTCATCTTGTAGCTTTGTGAAGTCTGGTTAGGACATGGTAAGTAAAAAAGGACAGGGTAAGCCGCCTTTTTACTGTATGATTGTCGCATTTCGCCCCCTACTGGGAGTCGCACAGAATTTTCAAATTGGTTGTGTGTAGCCGTTATCTTCGTTTATTCACCATGATAGAATGAATAAATATGAATAAATTAATAAATGCACATTGGATATACTACCAACATTACTTCTGAAGGAAGAATATTATGGGACTTAATTATTAAATAATTATTTATTTCAGACTTAAATAATCATAACAACCATTTTACAGAAATAGCCTAGTGTCAAACAGTCTAAGATGGTCTGTAAAAACTAAATGTGAAGAAATCTAAAGACTGAATGATGAACTTGATGAGAAACAAAATCCTCTAAAGCGTTTAACCCCTGAAAGTATAAAAACTAAATTAATTTCTGTAGAAATAGTACAGAAAAATTTCAAAGAGCATTTAATGGTGTATGAATTTAACTTAGTTTTGTACTAAAAATGTCTGTGAACAAGTAAATAAAGCTTGCAAATGGATGGATTTAAAATACTGTCTGTGGCTGATTTTTGTCTGCTCAGTGCTCAGCACAACAGCGGCCTGTTTTTCCGTTCATCATTATAGGTCATGGAAATTCAGCTTTTTAGTCAGTGAAAGTCAGGGAATTTGACATTTGGCTTAGAGTGGGAACCCTGTAAATCCTATGCATATGACTTTGCTTCTTTATATTGGCTGTGATCTGTTTCAGGCTTACCGTATATATCAGAACATATCCAGTAATCGCAATAATCTTTGTGCTTTGTTAGTTTTAATCCGAAAAAAAAAAAAGTGTCAACTTTCAAATTCAGTCAATTTTATAACAAAATTGAAACAATAGATGTTGCACTTTAATACGTTGCGTGACAATTACTGCGGCGCCTCAGTGTAAGCAGCAGATCAAGCACACATTTCCTCTTTACCAGTTACAGAACTAAATATGAACATAAGAAGTTAGGATTATATTACAGTACAACTTACAGAAGAGCATTTGTGTCATAGGACACTTCCCTCGGGATGTCGCGTTTTTAACTTTTGGTTAAAACATGAATAGCCTATTGATCAGAATCCTGCGATCAAGCTGACAAAATAATAATAATAATAATAATAATAATAATAATAATAATAATAATAATAATAAAGCAATCATTTTGACATGGAAAAAAAAGTGATAATTTTGACTCAAGACTTTGCTTTAAACTGCGCAAACTAGCCGAAAACCGTGTAATCATTTAGACACAAAACACAAAACTGACATAATTGCGAGTGACAATAGTGTCAATTGGTTCACCTAACTGTGGGGAAAACCTGCGATTTTAAACTGCTTTATGATAAACTTTAATATTTGTTCATGTATTTTAGCAAGCAGTAAAAGCAGGAAAAGCAGGAAAATCATGGTCTCAGTTGATTCTTGAACAATGCACACACTTGTTAACATGAGAAATATTCCATAACCACTTGCAATAAACCTAAAGGGTATAAAGTTAAGTATAAAGTTGATTATTTCTGCAGTCTTACCATACTGGTATTCCAAATATCAACATGTGATAGTTTAAATTCCTGTTTGAGGTCTATGTGAAAGTTTTAAAACAGTCTTCTGTGCCGGTTGCAGAGCGGTCACATCAGTAACGTTGTTTTTTCCTCATAAATGCAAACACGAAAAATAAAATAAAATTAATATTTTATGTTCTGTGGAGAGCCAACCCTTCTTCATTCGGTGGGCAGTATTACTTTTGGTTCACGCAGTGTAATTCACAGAATTCCTAAAAAATATGTTGACATCTAAAACTTGGTGCCTTTTTTGTCACGTCATGCGTAACGCATGTTTATTTCCCTTATCTAAAATATAAAACGATTGTATAGACTGACATTTTTCTAATGTCTGGACTTCTTTAATAAAGGGACTATGAATATCTAAACAGACAGTTCAATATGTTGGTATTAAATGCATTCTCTAAGAATTTATATTTCAAGTTTTGACTGCAGATGTCACGTCCATAACGCTGGAATTGCCCATACACTCAATCCACAATTGGCAAACCATTGGGGAGAAGTGTCGTCAGACAATGGTGTTGTTCCAGAACCTGCTTGTGGAGTGATCTACAGCTGATGTAGGGCTGTGCGAGTAATTGAAATTGAGTTTTGATTATGAGTTTTCGATTTTGGCTTCCAACAATTATGTAAAAATACGTTAATCGAGATAAAATTATATCGAGATATTAAAATTGTGCCTGATTCCTTTTTTTTTCAGCTGTGCACTTTCTTTCCTCCTTAAAGGTCCAAACATAAGGTGTAAATCAGTAACGTGACTTTCGTAAAAGGGGATGCGCTTGACATTATATAGAGTTATTAAAAGCACAAAAGAGAACTTGCTCTGTTCCTAAAATGGCTTTCTGTATGTGCACTCTGAGACAGAGTGGAACATGTGAACTTCAATTATTGCAGCACCTATCACTTGCATTTTTAATCTCTCAGTCCATACTGGTGTTCTCCTGAGGGACTGGAAATCTGCTGCTGTAACTTGCTGTACTTGCTTTTTATGCTGCCTCTTGGCCAGGTTGTCATTGTAAATGAGAACTGGTTCTCAGTTGACTTACCTGGTTAAATAAAAAAATAAAAAAGGCGCTACTAAATAAAGTTGGAGTTAAAGACGGCCATCTTTAATTATCTATACAACGGCCATAACTTTGAAAATAGATTATGTATATTGTATGTATACTCTCATACGTTATTTGCTTCTATTTTAGAACACTTGATGATTAAAATATGTGTTACGGTGACGATTAAAAAAAAAAAAAAAAAACTGAAATTGGTGGATTTCTGATGTGTTTCTGTTGCCTGCATGAACATATCTATTTGCTTCCCTGCTTTTACTAACTTTGCTTGCAAACGAATGCATAAAAATGACCAGCTGAATATAAACTAAGTAAGTGAGGGCTTTCAGTACATATTTGGTAGTGATATACCTTAATGGGTAAGCTCCAGGATAATGAGTAGTCTAGCACATGATGGTAAGAAGATAATCATGATCAGTCCTAGACTGGCAAGGGCGCAGTCAATGAATGGGTGACACTGGTGCAGCCAATGATCAAATGGTCAGAAGAATTGTAAACAATAGGAATAGGCTGTAATGGAGCAACTGGTACTTTCTGATTTGGCTTACTGGTAATCTTGCACATATAGCAAGTTCGTATACTTAGTCAAGTCACCTTTATTTTTTATAGCGCTTTTTACAATGCAGATTGTGTCAAAGCAGCTTTACAGTGACTACGTTTACATGGACAGCAGTTATCTAATTATTGACCTTATTCTGAATAAGACAATATTATGATTAAGGTGTTTACATGAGTTGCTTTTAGAATATTCCTTTCATGTTCCCATTTTACATGTTATAGTACATAGATCGATTAATGGCAAACGTCATTGCGTCCCCACGGCACGCTGTCCGACGTTCTCTACAGAATTTCAAATATCACCACACAGTTCGTGCCATAGGCTATACAGTTTTGGGTGTTTCAATTTTAATCTTATGAAAGCTTCAAGTGCAGTTAATTATTTAACATGCAATACATGCAAATAGAGACGGAGCCCCGCACATGACATGCAAGAAAAAATAAATAAATTGTGCGCACGATTTATTAATTCGTTCCCTAGATTTATAAATTATGCGCATGATTTATAAATTGAGAGAACAAATTAGTAAATCATTCGCACGATTTAGCTTAGGCTACTATTTATTTTCCCTCTCATATGTGGGGCTCTGTAAATAGACAACGGTGGATACAAATTCACTAGCAACTCCTGTACTTTAATTCGGCAACATTTATTCATGCCACCGCACTGCGACAAACTCAGAGGTGTACTGGATGAGAGATGAGGTGAGAGGAATTTGATTTGTGGCTTCTTGCTTGACGCTTGCTCTCTTGTTTGCCGTCAAAACGGTTGACCACTGCTGTGCGTGTATTATGTGTCCTGTGTCAAAATGTGGCGAAAACTCCCACATGACGTTAATAGTGTGATTAAGGTGTGTACATGTCTATAATGCACTCCAATAATGCGACTAAAATAGGAATACTCCACCTGTCTTAATTCGATTTGTGTTTACTTCGAGTATGACTTTAGTCGTATTAAGGTAATAAAACATTGCTGTTTACATGGTCCTTTCTTAATTAGAGTATTGTCTTAATCGTATTAATATCGGATTACTGCTGTCCATGTAAACGTAGTCAGTGATAACTGGTAAATAATTTGGCTGCACAGCAGCTCTAGAAGAAAATGGTGTCATTGTCCAGTTTAAGTAAATTCAGTATTGATTCATTCCTTTTGTAAAAATCATTAGTTATTAATTTAGTTTATTTATCTATACATCGGCTCTGGAGAAAACAGTGATGTCATCGTCCAACTTAGCCACATGTCGTTTTACCCTAGCCCAGTGTTTCAAACTGGGATACGACAAAATGCGGAGTAGTTCATTTAACTCTACCATACCTTAAAATAATATTAAAACAGAGCATGTATTTCTAACTGGCAAAATGCCGTAAATCCATTACATTTAATCAAATTACCTCATGTTTTGCAGTCTAAAATGACTGCATCCACACAAGCAGCATGGATATGATAGATTGCGTGCAGTCTGCTGCCTTAAATCGCGCTAAATTACTGCCGTTCTCGACAATGCACCTGTGGAATTACAAATTTAAGAATCTGTTTAAAATCTGCGGATCCTACATCCTGACCATTTGGCAGGACAAGCTCAAGATACAGCAGTGCTTTTGTCTCTATGATAATGTAAAGGTATAGGTGATACTGCCAGACTGATTGGATTAGCACCTTTGCATTTGAATGACACAGTTATGCTGATTAGATCATGGCTGGGAAATGTAGGGAATGGGCTGATTCCTGTATTTCATTTGCATGCTTTGTTTAGATTGTCCACACCTCTACTCTATGTATCCCTCCCCCTTGAATGTATATGAACTACCAAGTCACTGCCTTAGTTAGATTTTGGATGACCACAGCGACGCACAGCGTGTTTCTCAATAAAGAGTAACTTATGCTTCAAGAGATCCCAAAGTCTCCTGGTCTATGCTTCTGAGATTTCCAACAGTTTTGGTGCCGTGACCCGGATAGAGCTTCTCACCTCAATCCAGATTGGAACTTCAAGCACAACAGAGATCTGATCCAAAAGAAGATCCAGGCTGAATTTTCCTGTGCACCCAAGGGTTGGTGAGTGATACTCTATCCAAAAGAACCATTAAGACCAATACTAATGTGTTATCCTCTGCGCCGTCAGAGAAGAGTTAACAGACAGCTGTAGGGTTTGGTTAACTAAGTTATCCTCTAAAAATGTTCTTTTAGAGATGAAGTTTAGCCTCTGTTCAGGTAGAGAAGATTAGCATTACGTGCTAATAATTTGTGTTATCCTCTGTTTAATCAGGGAAGGTGGTGTGTTAACAGAATAGCCATACTCTACTTTGCTAGAGAAGAGAGTTCATCCTCTGTTAATTTAGGGAAGGTTACAATTGTTACAGTGTGCTAGCAAGTTGATTCTACTCTGCTCACCAGAGAAGGTTGGTGGTAGGTAATACATTATGATGTGTATTAACTAGGTTAACCTCTGCTCTGTCAGGGAAGTGTTGAAGTGTATTGTTGTGCCAGAAAGACATTACACAATGTTGAGAAAGAACGCTAGACTAATTCCAACAACTGAGAAAGGTGGACTAGCTACCCCTTTATGGACAGATAGTGAGTTCAAATCATTGTTAGGAAAGCACATGGACTCAATAGTGACTGAGTCAGTCAGACTGGATTTGACAAAGAAATTTGGGATTCATCCAGAAAAAGTTTGGTCTATTGAAGAATGCAAAAAGGTACTTGGTGCTTGTATTCAGAAGAAAAATATTAAGGGCATTATCTGCTGCCACAGAGAATTTACTCTATCCATTGCACAAGAACAAATCCAACGTATTACTAAGTTAGAAGAGCAGAACAAACAGTTGCACACTCGAGTGTCTCGTCTCACTCAGAAGTTGGGTCGTAACAAAGCATTAACCAAAAGTGACTCAAAAGACCAGCAGTCAGATGAAAGCTATCCTGACTTACAGTCTTTCTGTAGACTTGAGGATAATAGCAATACTGGATTGATGGATAAAGATGTAAATGCAGTTGAAGTGTGTGGAGTGAGACAAAAGGCTCAGAGTAGGGCAAAAGGGGTTGACACAGTTCCATCTGTAACCCCCATACTGCAGTTACAAGCAGTCAGTACCGCTATAGCTCCTGAAGACATAGAAAGAATTGCTGAGAATTTGCCATCAGTGCATAGAAACTTTTCTGAGTTTAGGACAGAGTTGTCCAGAAAAATGAAGCTCTATGATATGTCCCTAGCTGAAGTCACCCAGCTAATGTCACAAATCCTGAAAGAGTCAGAATTCAATGATTTTGAAAGTGCTGTAAATAATTCTGAGTTTCAGAATTCCAGCAAAGGTGAATTGAGAGAAGGAGTTCTGAGAGTGTTACAGAACCTTGTTGGACCAAAAGTAGACTGGTCAAAGATCACTAGTTGTGTACAGACGAAGGATGAAACTGTAAGTGAGTACACTGAAAGATTTTGTCAGTTAGCTGCAGCATACAGTGGAATAGCTGACACTCCAGATAAGGTGTTAGAGGATAATGGACCACTGGTCCGCATGTGGTTTGATGGGCTCTCATCAGAATACAAAAATGCATTGCCTTTCTTAGACCTCACATGGTCCAATGGAACTCTGCAAAACAACTTTAATAGGTTAGCTGTTTGGGAAAGAGACTCTGATGTCAAGACAAGAGTAAAAATTGCAGCAGCATCCTTTAAGGTCAACACAGAGAATCGACAGAAACGTAAATGTCCTAAGAGAGAAGGCACTTGTCATTACTGTGGTAAACCTGGACATTAGATGAAAGAGTGTAGGAAAAACAAAAAGACATTAAAAGAAATGAACAGCTTTACTCAGCTCATACTCAGTCTACTTGCTACATTGAAACTGCCCCTCCCCTCTTCTCCAAACTCTTGGAGCAGCAGCTTGCTGACATGCTAACCATTTGGGCTGTGAGTGCTTAATTTCCCCAGTCATTTACAAGAAAGCTGAAAGACTCATTCTGAACAAAAGAAAGTTGACTATCACTTCCACCATTTGGGGACACAGGTTAAGTACACTCACAGCCTTAAATGTATGCTACAGCACACTCCATTCACTCCTCTATGGGTTGTGATGTCTGCTATGACTGATGTTTCAATGGAAGTTGGAGATGTAGCACAGTAAAGTTTGCAAACGAACTACAGGGAGAGAATAGGACACACAGACCAGTGAGGAGCCCAGGGAAGAACCGAAGTGCATAAGGCCTCGGGGGTCAACGCTGTGGTGAAGACTTCCTCATAGGTTTCCCCATCTCAGTTTATCCCCACCTTACTGGTCTATAGGTGTCAAATTGATTAAGACTAGGTTAAGAAAAAGAAGAACAAAACCACTATACGATCACTTGAAGTTTATGATGATCAGAGTTAGACACAAAAACTATACGATCATCAGAGGTCTAACATACTAAAGTCTCTGCATGAATACTGCTGGTCTGCTGTCTCTTTGTTTTCTTGTGTGCATACCTGAATATGCCATGACGTCTCATTAGCAGCACCTGGTGTAAAGCATCACCTCAGATATCCGTGAACAACCTTCATGATGACGGAGTCATCTGAGCAACTCGGAGTTGCACAACGACAAAGAATCATCTTGGGACAAACATGGAAATGGACTCTACAGGGAACAGATTCCACAGCTATTCAGGCGCCATGGACTTTTAGGACTTCCACGCTTATGCTACATGGTTTTCTGTGTCATCATGTAGTTTATACAACATGTTACCACCCTGCGTTGTATATGTGTGTCAACAGTATACTCAAGTTAAAGAACAACACGTATGTAAATGTTGGACACGACACAGAATAAGATGTATGTGCCTGTAACTGTTACAAGTTGCATGACTGGAAGATGGGACTTATGTTTGTTAACATATGTTATAGAAGGGATTTAAGAAGGTTTAAATTTGTATTATGTGAGAGTTATTAGAACTCTCAAAGGGGGAACTGTGGAATTACAAATTTAAGAATCTGTTTAAAATCTGCGGATCCTACATCCTGACCATTTGGCAGGACAAGCTCAAGATACAGCAGTGCTTTTGTCTCTATGATAATGTAAAGGTATAGGTGATACTGCCAGACTGATTGGATTAGCACCTTTGCATTTGAATGACACAGTTATGCTGATTAGATCATGGCTGGGAAATGTAGGGAATGGGCTGATTCCTGTATTTCATTTGCATGCTTTGTTAAGATTGTCCACACCTCTACTCTATGTATCCCTCCCCCTTGAATGTATATGAACTACCAAGTCACTGCCTTAGTTAGATTTTGGATGACCACAGCGACGCACAGCGTGTTTCTCAATAAAGAGTAACTTATGCTTCAAGAGATCCCAAAGTCTCCTGGTCTATGCTTCTGAGATTTCCAACACACCTTTGTAAAAGTGGGGATTTAGCACTTGCATGGAGAACAAATATAGACACAGATAGTGGATTTATATCAATTTAAGACTCAAACTTACTTCGATACAAAAACATACCTTGTGTGAGTTCTTGTATTTAATGTTGATAACGAGGGAGAATGCAATTGTACCCAAATATCCACATGACTGCAAACGTGACATTATTATACAACAGGTCAAAAAACAAAATGTACATTTTAAACACAGTACTGTCAGTATTTACTCTATTTTGCAACGAAAAAATATTTCTAATGAAAACCAGAGCAGAACTAGCCTACAACACACGAATGCGGCGTTGAACGAATCGTGAGAGTCAGTGATTCAATGATTCATTCACAGCCACTTGCTTTGTTACAGAATGAATGACTCTATGACTCACTCATAAAAACAGTGACTTGCTGCCACCTACTGGCAGTTTTAGTTTAATATTTAAAAGTATCACTTTGTTTTACCATCATTGCATATTTCTCTATTAAACATTTTTTATTTAAAACATTATTTATTTTATAAAGTTATTCATAAACGTAAAAATATGCACTGGAAAATCAATTTAGGGGGCAAATATTCTCCCTTAATGGAAAAGGTGTGACTGCAGTCGAAATGGAAGAGAGGGGGTACGCAGAAGGATGGGAATCCCTTCAGGGGGTACTCCACGCTAAAAAGTTTGAGAACCACTGCCCTAGCCCAATAAAACTGTTGCATAATCCGGCCAGACATTTTCGGACCCTGGTATGAACAGCAAATCCTTGATGAGCCCATTGCAAAATGGATTCAAAGAACTTTCTGAGTTTTAGGTTCTAACAAAGCATCTTTATGTATGATCCCATTCCAACAAAGTAGACCATCTTCAAGCAACAAAGATGGAACAAAGTAGACCATCTTCAAGCAAATACCCATCACGTCCCACCTTTCCAGATGTTTCTGGGAAGGAATTAAACCAAATCATTCTGATGACAGACTTTGGCTTAGACATTTCAGAATGATCAAACCAACATTTATCCAATCACATCCACTGTTGAGGCAGTCACATGTTTTTTTTTTAGTAGCACATCGACTGATTTATTTAGTAAATGTGTTTACATCTTAGTTTATGTGCATGTTTTCTTTTATGCAATATCCCAAATGCGCATAAAAATAGCTGGATGGAAACAGCCAATTGTGTTGAGCAACAATTTTCAGCAAGTTACACCTACGCAGCGCCTAAACCTAATCCAGATCCGGAATGACCAGTGGAAGACCGCCTTTGTGACCTCCGCAGGCCTGAAACAAGCCTTCACATTAGCTCCCTTGTTGAAATATCCTGATCCTTTGTGGGGGTTTTTCCCCCCATTTCACTGCATCTCATGTTTTTAAACACACAGAAAAAAAAAGTATTTGGTGTGATCGGCGCTTCGGCTCTTTCTATTAAACTATGCATAAATACATGATGCTTTTTTGTTCATTGTTTATACAATTTAATAAATTATTTGAATTATGAACGGTCAAACATTATGCACTTTTTTTAAAGACAGTCATGTTATTTTATTGCTTTGAATAAACAATTTAAAGGTGCGGTAAGTAGATTTTGAACAGCGCTGTTGGACATTGCTGATATTTGAAATCAACATTGCTGATATTTGAAATCAACCCAAACAAACCCACCCCTCTCTTAATTGTTCGCCTCCAAAACTCACACTCCAATCCCAACCACCCTGCTCCGAGTTGGTCTCGAACCGCGGCCCAATCGCTGCAGGCATACGAGGTGTGTGCACTAACAATGACACTAAACACCGCATTCTCTAGCAGTCGACAGTGTGCACTGTTACATATGCAATGCGAGTGGGTGTCTGTTTATCATAGCTGACACACAACAAAATGCTTCACGAAAAGTAAAGCGCAGTTGATGAGCAAACGACAAGGAAGTGAAATGAACGTACAGTATACAAGAGTAAATACAAAGCATTCTTTGTTAGTCGCAAACAGCACAGCAGCTCCAGACAATCAAAACCGTGTTACTCACATGAGAAGTGGGATCAAAGCAGCCTCCACGTCTGTTTTCAGGCCTTCCCACTTAGCCTCTCTCCAGCGCTGGAAAGCTTTTCTAATATAAACGTGGGTCCTAAAGTGCTTGCAGTGTCATAAAACTTCATTCCAGTTATATTATTTTGAGCTCTTTTGAGCTCTCTTGTTCTGCAGTTTTTTTTCTTCTTCTTTTCAAATCTCCCTCTTGCTCGTTCTCTCTCCTTGACCATCATACGCCCCCTAATGCTGATTGGTTACGCATTTGTTGTTGGCGTCTGCCCAACTAACTTCCAAACAGTGTATTTGAAATTCTACCGAGTCCACCTTTAATGCAGTGCATTATTATTTTGCTCATTGTTCCCTATTGTGGCCCTCAGGAGACAAGCCAAAAGCTTTTTTTCCCCCCTCTCTCTAACTGAAATTATGCTTTTTAAAGCAGTACTAAAGCAGGGGTACCATGAACAGCTTTTAAGGAGATATGCAAGACAGAATTATGTGCCCCCTCCATGCTAATGTTTTTTCCCCCCAAATATGGCGACGACATTCACTCATTAGTTTGCCTAATATGCCAGAAATGGCTCAGTTAATGTTTCTTTTCTTGTCACATTCAATTACGAATTTCATGAATCATGTAAATTATATATTTTAAATTCAAAGTGACAAAAGGTGAAAAAAAAAAAAGTTGAGTAATTTGTATCATTTGATTACTGTTGGTCATTTAACATTTCTATCGTAAAACAGTTGTCAGATGTTAAATGCTTAATTGTATCTTATATCTCACACTCTTTCACCCTTAAAAATTAAGCATCTTGCTGGAATGAATGGTCAGGTTTTGAGAACAGTAAAACCCTCCTTCTGTGTAGCAGAGAAGCATCAAGAATATCAAATATTGTGGACGTGTCCTCCTCAATATTGATATTGTGTTAATACAAACAGCATACATGCGTCACAGAACAAAATCATTCATTGTTTTTTTTTAATTCAAAAGTGATTTCTCTCTCCATTTAATCATACTTAACAATTGTCCTTCCTATTTTTTTTTTTTTGAATATTACATTTCAAAAGGCACTAAAAAATATCAATGTGGCTGATCATCGCAACATGCTTCTAAACAGAGAAATGGAATAATTTATCATTGCAGTCTTATTGTTACTAGGGCTGTACTAGAATAATCGAATATTCGAATATTCATTCGGTGGGGTGGCATTCGATTTTCAGTTTTGAGATTCGAATATTCTTTTTTTTTTTTTCAACACGTGACTTCCGTCGCGGACTCATTCTCACTCATGCTTGAACCGCCCGTTGGCGAACGTAGTGATTTATTTCATCTCATACTGAATAGGTACAAAATGCCCAAGACCTCAGCTGTTTGGGAGCACTTTAAATTAAGTGAGGATGACAAGACAAAGGCAGTGTGTCAAATATGCGATTTGAAACTGGCCTACCACAACAGCACCACAAGTTTGAAAAATCACCTGAGTTCTGTAAGTAGCACGCAACAACAAAAAAAAAAAACTGCTTTTATGCGCTTAATTTGCTATGATAAATAGGCTAATTGCAAATACGACACTATTTAAAAACATACAGCAGCACAGGCTAATAATAATTTGTTTATAGGTACATCCACAGGTATCGCAGCCATCAACATGCTCAACAAAACCCAAAACTTCACAGCAGATCCTGCAATTCCGAAAACCGTTAACAGAGAAAAGAAAGAGAGAGATAACAGATGCCATAGTGGAGTTTGTCGCTATGGATATGAGGCCCGTTAATGTAGTTGAAGGCGAAGGCTTCAGAAAATTAATGAAGATAATGGAGCCAGACTACACTGTCCCAAACCGTTCCAGTATTTCAAACACCCTGTCTCTTAAATACAGCGATCTGCGAGGCCAAATTTATGCTCTCGTTGAAAAAGCTACGGCCTCAGGAGTGGGAACTCTCTGCCTTCGTTTTGGAAACCAAAGCATTTGAGTCAAGCCATACAGGAGTCAACATTGCACAACAGCTTGGAGACGCGGCAGATGCATTCGCAATTCCAAATTACAAGCGGATAGCCGTTGTTCACGACAATGCCAGCAATATGAAGCTGTGCACCGAGACGCTGAATAAAGAACCGGAGAAATGGGGAACCGTTCAAGGGGTCTGCTGCTCAGGACACACGCTGCAACTATGCATAAATGAAGCTCTGAAACTGGACCGAATCCGTCGCACAGTTTCAGCTGCCAGGAATCTCGTAGGGCACTTCAAAAAAGTGCCAAGGCTACAGCTGCTTTGAAAGAGAAACAAACGCAGCAGAACGTTGTACAACACAAACTCATTCAAGATGTTGCTACTCGTTGGAACTCTACGTATGAAATGCTTAACCGACTGGTGGAGCAGCGATGGCCAGTGACAGCTGTTTTGTCAGATCCCAGCATCACTAAGAAAGGAAATCGCACCCTTGACTTGACAGGAGACCAGTGGAAACTGGCACAAGAGACATCAGAATTACTTGGGCCCCTGCTCACACTCACAGAACTACTATCACAGGAGGCAAACTTGTCGTTGTCAGCAACAGTGCCAATGCTCTTTAACCTGAAGAAACGCCACCTGTCACCAGAAGAGGATGACAGCCCTGCCATCAGAGAAATGAAGAATACCCTTGTCAAGGAGATCGACAGCAGATGGGAACTGTTAAATTTGGAACCCACCAGCATCTATCTCCTTTCTTCAGCACTAGACGTGAGATTTAAGCACCTTAAATTCCTTGAGGATGAGGAGGAGGACCTGGTATACATTGAGGTTAGACTTATATTTTTATTACTACTATATAATAGTAAATAATTAAAATGTATTGTGATTATGCCACTAAGATTATTGTGTGCGCTACGCATAGATTAGACTAAGAAAATGCTATTTGTTTAGGTTGTCAGACTAGCTGAACATCTGCATCAGCAACAGATCGTTCGCAAGGGAGAAGAGCTGTCAGCAAGCCACGGAGAAGAGGAGACGGATGCGCCACCACCACCCGCCAAAAAAAAACAGCAGGAGATTTCAATGCTGATGCAGGCTGATGACGAAGAGGAAGAAGAACGCGGAGACAGCGCAAAGACAGAGATGGAGCAGTATTTGAGAGATGCTTCTAAATTACAGTCGGGCCCACTGGCATGGTGGAAGCAAAACAGTGACCGCTACCCTAAACTGGCATTTGCAGCCAAACACCTTCTTTGCGTTCCGGCCACTTCAACTCCATCAGAGCGCATTTTCTCAAAAGCTGGCTACATCGTCAACAAGACCCGAAGTTCCCTTTTACCAGAAAATGTGGACAAACTCATCTTCCTCGCACACAACATGAAACGAGTATAGGTAGTTTCACAATAGTTTCCAACCACTGGGTTGCGATTTATATAGGCTAAGTGTTTGAAAGAGCCTAAATATTTTTGTCATTGAAATGTGAGCTGTCTAGCTAGGCTAACATTGCCTTGTTCTATTTAACCTATTACAGTTTATTCTATATAAGGGAGTGAATAAAATTTATTACAATTACTTTAAATTTAAATAGCCAACCCGTTACGGTGTCAGTAATTATTACATTTACGAATAATAAATGAATGTAGTTCAACGAACTGCAGGCTAATAATAATAAATAAAAAAAACACCGCAACATGCTTTCAATAAAAGCATCGCGCATTTTAAAGATTTAAATTAACAAAAAGTCAGAATAAGACAAAATAAATCCCTTATATAGAATAAAACTAATTGTAATAGATATTACATTTTGTGTCATTTTAAAAACAGTTCATTTATTCTTATTCAACTGTTTATAAGCATGCTACCGTGTTCTTTATTTATTACAGTTCGTTGAAATCACTGTGTGTTACTAATTTAATTTCTGTTTTGGGATTCATTTGTTTTAAAGAAATGTTCATTATTAATACCTTATTAAAGTTCTTGCTCTCAACAGACTTTGTGTTTTGTATCACTTGTGCACTGTCCGTTTTCGGAGCATAAACCTGCCCGTGTAATGCGTACCGGAAACTGTTCTATTTAAAAGATTATTAAATGTTTATTAATATTTAAAGAATGTGTGCCACCTGATCATATTGCAACACTGCACTCCACTGGGTCTGCCGCAACACATTTACGATGCCGAAGAGTGAAACGTGAAGTTGTGAAAGATGATACAAATGCAAACCGACACTATTATTATATATTTAGCCCCACCCACCGAAGCTTCGAATATTCGATATTGATTGCCCACTAGGCTTCGAAGCTCAAAAAATGGCATTCGAAACAGCCCTAATTGTTACATGCAGTCTAGTTTAAGTTTTCATTTTCTTGGACTTTTAATTAATATCTGTGTTTCCTGTGTTTCTCTTTTGTTTCCATGCTTACTTATTGATTGATTGATTGATTTTTGCCCCACCTGTCTCTTGTTTCCTCCCTTAGTTAACCAGTGTATTTATATAGCCCTCAGTCGGTGTTCTCAGTTGTCCGTTCTCATCTGTGTATAGTGGTTGTTCTACTCCTGTGTGTTTGTTGTTTTGATTTATTGTTAAAGTATACTGCTGCATTTAGATCCAGCCTCAATTCTATCCTTGCTGGAAACAACACTGTGATACTTATATATAAACTATCTAAGCTATACAAACCTCATTCTTCACATGGGAGGGCAAAATAATAAAATAACAGTAGCTCCCCCATTAATATTGCTACTCTTTCATTGTCTGTTACTGGAATCGTCATGACAAATAGTCGGTTTATTCTGATTTTGAAATAACCAATTTGTAAGGTCATTTTTCATCCTTTTCACCTCTTTATCGCTACTGTACTTTTTTTAAAAAAAAATTTTTAATAATTTTTGCTTTAGAGCAAGTCTCTCTTTCCATCCATTTTTGAAGTGACAGGAGAACAGGTTCACTTTCAGTAATCATTTTCAATAATTTCATAAAAATTATTATAAAAAAAGTATATTATATTCAAAGTATGTCCAATGTTTTAAATGAAAGATTTCTCACTAGCAATAATGTCTTCTTTTCATCAGGGCTTGTGAAGTTTACTTTCACAAGAATGGTTTTCTTTACCCTCAGAGATTTTTTTCCCTCAGTAAGAATACCAAGTATTAATTAGTAAGATTAGAATAACATAAATTATTAAGAATAAAATAATAATAATAATTATTATTATTTTATTATTGTTTTGTGGTTGAAATGGAGTATTTTCTATTTTTATGTTCAGTGACACTTCAATTTGGACAACCATTAAAGAACTAGCAAAACATAGGTAGTAAACCTCCAAGTATTGTCTCAAGTAAGAGTCTCACAATGAAAGTTTTGGCCCTTTTCTTATTTTGTGTTTTAAAAGCTGAACTTGAGAACCACTGTCTGAGAGGCTTAGACCTTTTAAAGATAAAAAAAAACTTTGTATGTCTTTAGATTGAAATGAATTCTCATTACAATTCAGATGCGTTATTGAGTACAGTGCTTGGATGGTGTCATGTAATGACATTTGATGAATTTTTGTTGTTTATGTTTTAGGTGATCTCAGATTTTGATATGACTCTTACCAGGTTCTCCTACAATGGCAAACGCTGTCCTACCTGCCATAGTGAGTACATCAATCACTAAAAATTGCTTTAGTGTTGCTGGGGTAGTTGTCTAACAGTCAACTAGTCAATTTGTGAGGTTGAGTAGTTTTAGAATTGTTTTCTTATTTATTGATGAAAACTGTCTTTGGCCACACATTTTTACTCCTGTGTTTATTCTGTTTGGCTCCATCCTACTGTTTGAAAAATGTGGGAAAAAAATGCATCCTATTTTAAAAATATGTACTTTTCACATCCCTATTACTAATGCACGATCCCAGTAAATTTACTTTGACATGCAAATTTTTTTTTAGCTTAGCAAAATTCTTATCACATGTGCATCTCTTACTCACTCTAAATATATGGTTAAGTGATAAAAATTAAGCAAAGTATGCTAGATTAAGGTTGCAAGACTTTACATAGTGGCAAATTTTGCTCAGGACAGTTTTTTTGTTTCACTGTCTTGTCTGCACTGTTTATTAATTATATTTAAGTAAAATTTCTCATTTATATGTTGATATTTTTTATAAATATATGTCAAATCTAACATTAATGGTGTTGAACACTAAACGCTGTAAATAACCTTTAGAAAATGAATACGTGTTAAAGCATTACATGTTGCATGAATTTCTCTTCTGTTGTTAAAATGAATAATAAATGGTCTGCTTTCAGACAGCATGCTGCTTTAGCTGTTAAACTGTTTGTTCAGTAAAACACTATATGTAAAGTTGTCTCTTTAAATTAATAATTTTTAACCACTTGTACTAAAGCCATACAGACAAATGTCTTTGGCCACACATTTTTACTCCTGTGATTACTTTGTTGTGATCCATCCAACTGTTTGAAAAATGTGGGGAATGCATTCTATTTTCTATTTTTAAAAATATGTACTTTTCACATCACTATTACTAATGCACAATCTCAGAAAATTTACTTTGACATGCAAAAATGTTTTTAGCTAAGCAAATTATTGTCACGTGCATCTCTCAGTTGCTCCAAATATATGGTTAAGTGATAAAAAATTAAGTGTGCTAGATTAAGGCTGCAAGTCATAGTGACAAATTTTGCTCAGGACAGTTTTTTTTTCACTGTCTTGTCTCATTTATATTATTAATATTATTACATTATTATTTTGTCATTTATATTATTTTGATTTTTTTTATTAATAAATAAAATCCAACATTAATGGTATTGAACACTAAATGCTGCAAATAACCTTTAAAAAAATGAATAAGTGAATAAATGGATTTCTCTTCTGTTGTTAAAATGAATAATAACTTATTTGCTTTCAGATATATTGGAAGATAGTAAACTGATCAGTGAAGACTGCATAGCCAAGGTGAGAAAGTAAATCTTTTCCAAAATGAACATTTTGAGCAAAAAATAAAAAATAAAAATAAATAAATAAAATAAAAAAAGTCAAAACTGTTTTTGATTTGAAATGTTTGAAAGTTGAATTTCTTCAATATTTGTTAAAGGCACATTCAAGGCAAACTATATGCATTTATTAAAGGGATAGCACACAAAAATAAAAATTGTCATTATTTACTCATCTTTTTAAAAAATCTATAAGATGTTTGTTCATCTTCAGAACACAAATTAAAGGTGCCCTAGAATTAAAAATTGAATTTATCTTGGCATAGTGAAATAACAAGAGTTCAGTACATGGAAATGACATACAGTGAGTCTCAAACACCATTGTTTCCTCCTCCTTATATAAATATAATTTGTTTAAAAGACCTTCGAAGAACAGGCGAATCTCAACATAACACCGACTGTTACGTAACTGTCGGGATCATTAATATGTATGCCCCCAATATTTGCATATGCCAGCTCATGTTCAAGCCATTAGACAAGGGCAGGCAGTATTAACGTCTGGATCTGTGCACAGCTGAATCATCAGACTAGGTAAGCAAGCAAGAACAATAGCGAAAAATGGCAGATGGAGCAATAATAACTGACATGATCTATGATGATATGATATTTTAGTGATATTTGTAAATTGACTTTCTAAATGTTTCATTAGCATGTTGCTAATGTACTGTTAAATGTAGTTAAAGTTACCATCGTTTATTACTGTATTCACGGAGACAAGACTGTCGTTATTTTCATTTTTTAAACACTTGCAGTCTCATTCAGAATCAAATGTAAACATCCAAATAAACACTGTACTTACGCGATTAGACATGCTGCATGATGAACACTTTGTAAAGATCCATTTCGAGGGTTATATTACCTTTGTGAACTTTGTTTATGCTGGTTAAGACAAGCGCGAGCTCCGGGGGAGGGGAGCACGAGATTTAAAGGGGCCGCGCAAGGAATCGGTGCATATATAATTATGGCTCAAAATAGGCAGTTAAAAAAATTAATAAAAAAAAAAAAATCTATGGGGTATTTTGAGCTGAAACTTCACAGACACATTCAGGGGACACCTTAGACTTATATTACATATTTTAAAAAGACGTTCTATGGCACCTTTAAGAAATTTTTTAATGAAATTAAAAGATTTCTGTCCTTCCAGTAAAAGTCTATTAACCCAAAAAGTTGATGCTTTAGAAAGTTCATAAAGATATAACAAATGTAATTTATATGAATCAAGTGGTTAATCCAAGTCTTATGAACATCGTTTGAATTGGAAGATTCCATCTCATTCCAATCATTGTGTACAATCATTTTATTTGATAAACAGATGTAATTTAGGCTTTATTCACATATAAACGTTGATCACCACGTGGGGCACATCAAATATGGCTGATGGCAGCTGCTTGCTTTACACATGAGAATAAACCTCAGTGGTTCTCAAACATCAAACAAGCTTTGATCAATGTTAATATGTGAATAAAAGCTAAATTAAATGTTCCTATAAAGCTATCGTGTCACTTCATAAGACTCGTGACTAAACAACTTGATTCATATCGATTGTGTTTACTGTGTCTTTATAAACCTGTGTACAGCCATGGCCAAAAGTATTGTCAATGGCATAAATGTTGATTTCACACAGTTTGCTGCTTCAGTTGTGGTGTCAATTCACATTGTTTCTGGATTATTGTGCAGAGTGATCAAATGCATTTGAAATGCTTTCAAAAAGCTTAATTGCTTCAAAAAAGAAGAAGAAAAAGAACTTCATCACAACAACCCAAATTTCACTGTTTTTTTTGGCCTTGGCACCAAATGACCAGCTAAGAACATGGGAAAGTATGAACAAGTACTTCAAGTCAGGTGAAATCACTTTATCATTAGGCTTAGTGTATCATTAGTATTGAGAACCTGTTTCATTTTAGAACCGGTTCCAAATTTCCAAAAACTATGGGTTTGATAAGACATTTCAATTCCGCTTATTGATTCCTATTTCCATATTTTAATGTGATTTTAAACCATTCAAGTGCAAGAAGATGATAAAGAGAATTCAGTATGTGTCCGTGTATGGTCCGTGTCCATTCCACTTATTCGGGGCAGTCGTGACCTAATGGATAGAGAGTCGAACTTGTAACCCAAAGGTCATGGGTTCGAGTCTCAGGTCTGGCAGGGATTGTCGGTGAGGGGAGTGAATATCCAGCGCTCTCCCCACCTTCAATACCACAACTGAGGTGAGACCCTTGAGCAAGGCACCATATCCCCAACTGCTCCCTGGGCGCCGCAGCAATGGCTGCACACTGCTCTGGGTGTGTGTTCACGGCTCTGCAATGCTTTGACATATTGACACCAAACTTTGCCATTTGTCATTGTCACCTCACTCTGACCATACCACATTAATTTGGTCACAGCGCCACCTATTGATCGAAAGTGATGAACCAGTAAATCCTCATTTTTTATCATTTTTCAGCTCTTTTTGCCTAAAATGATCTTAATAGGTCTTTAATTGCTCATTGTTGCAGGTGGTCTGATGCTCAAAGCCATGTTGGCTGGCTTATTGTGCCACTTTTGTGCTTGGCCCCGTAATTGCTGCTTGCAGCTATATTTAGGGGCCAAGCACCGAAGGTGCTTAGGCACCTATTGTAACTGTTGGCGTTCCGTACTCTTATTTTGCACTTATGTTTATGCAAATAACTTTTGAACCATAAGGGCTAGAAACAAAATTCTTTTTTCCTCTGATTGGCTCAAAACGTATCGATTGCACCCTATGACGTCATGAAAATTTTTCCACCATTTTGAATTTTCTGAAAAACCTACTTTTTTAAACTCCTCCTAGGCTGTTACTCCGATTTTCACGAAAATTGAACCAGATCATCTTCAGACCATGCCGACAAAAAGTTATGGAATTCAAGTCGATTCCTCAAACCGTTTTCGAAAAACACGCGAATGAATTGTACATAGTGCTTGCGAAAATAGACATAAGGCTATATCTCCACAACGCTTTATCGTATTCAGACCAAACTTGGTACATGTCGTCACAACCATGACCTGAGGCATCATGCAGTGTTTTGTCACAGCGCCACCTACTGGTCCGGAGATATGAAAAATTGATATTTTTGCTTATAACTTCTGATGGGTTTGTCCAAAAATCATAAATTTGGTCTCGTTGGATTCGGGGAATCATGCGGAGTCGAATGATATCCAATTTTCCTATTTCAGCCATTTTGACCGTCGGCCATTTTGAATTTCGTCCTAAAATGCTGTATTTTACGAACGCATTAGCGTATCTTTACGAAACTCAGTATGGGTCATCAGCACAATACCCTGAAGGAGCCTAAGAAGTTTCGGACCAGCGCCACCTAGTGGTAAAATCAAATATTCAAATACTTATCACCAGTGGTTTGGTCAACTTATTTTCAAAAGTGTCATGTCCTTAGACTCCTGAATCCCTACTGAGTCCAACGATACCAAACATGCTAGGTTTCGATTTATGGTGTGTCCGCCATGTTGAATTTTGAGGAACTCCTCCTAGGGCGTTACTCCGATTTTCACAAAAATTGACACAGATCATCTTCAGACCATGCTTGCAAAATGTTATTAAAAGCTTTTCGATAGATCCATCAATTCTCGAAAACGGCACCAATGAATTCGCCGAAAAGCTTGAAATCAGACTTGAGGTTATATCTCCACAACGCTTTATTGTATTCTTACCAAACTTGGTACATGTCATCACAAGCATGACTTGAGGCATCATGCAGAGTTTCGGTGCAGTGCCACCTACTGGTCTGGAGATATGAAAAATGGATAATTATGCGTATAACTTCTGATGGGTTTGTCCAAAAATCATAACTTTGGTCTCCTAGGATTCGAGGCATTATGCCGAGTCGAATGATATCTAATTTTACCATATCGGCCATTTTGGCCATCGGCCATTTTGAATTTTGTGGTAAAATGCTTTATTTTGTGGTAAAATGCTGTATTTTACGAACACATTTGCATATCATTATGAAACTTGGTATGGCTCATCAGCACAATGCCCTGATGGAGCCTGAGAAGTTTCAGACCAGCGCCACCTAGTGGTAAAATAAAATATTCAAATACTTATCATTATGGGTGTGGTCAACTTATTTTCAAAAGAGTCATGTTCTTACACTCCTGAATCCCTATTGAGTCCAACGATACCAAACATGCTAGGTTTCGATTTATGGTGTGTCCGCCATGTTGAATTTTGCGAAAAACCTGCTTTTTCGAACTTCTCCTAGGGCGTTACTCCGATTTTCACGAAAATTGATACAGATCATCCTCAGACCATGCTTGCAAAATGTTATTAAAAGCTTTTCTATAGATCCATCCATTCTCGAAAACCGCACAAATGAATTCGACGAAAAGCTTGAAATCAGACTTGAGAATATATCTCCACAATGCTTTATTAAATTCTTACCAAACTTGGTACATGTCATCACAAGCATGACCTGAGGCATCATGCAGAGTTTCGGTGCAGTGCCACCTACTGGCCTGGAGATATGAAAAATTTCTAATTATGCTTATAACTTCTGATGGGTTTGTCCAAAAATCATAACTTTGGTCTCCTAGGATTCAGGGCATTATGCCGAGTCAAATGATAACCAATTTTACAATATCATTCATTTTGGCCATCGGCCATTTTGAATTTTGTGGTAAAATGCTGTATTTTATGAACACATTTGCGTATCGTTATGAAACTTGGTATGGGTCATCAACACAATTACCTGAAGGAGCCTAAGAAGTTTCAGACCAGCGCCACCTAGTGGAGAATTTTTTTTTTAATATGCTTATAACTTTTGAGTCTGATGCTCATGTCTGATGCTCATGGCTGTGTTGGCTTGCTTGTTGTGCTGCTTTTGTGCTTGGCCCCGTAAATGCTGCTTGCAGCTTTAATTATTATTATTAGGGGCCAAGCACCGAAGGTGCTTAGGCACCTATTGTTATTGTTGGCGTTCCGTACGCTTATTAGGGGCCAAGCACCGAAGGTGCGAAGGCACCTATTGTATCCGTTGGTGTTCTTTTTCTTATTTTTATTTTCGATTATTCTTCTTCTTCCGCTCTTGAGTCTATGGCAGCCCATAGAACCGTATGGTAAAAAGTTGTGAAATTTGGCACACAGTTAGAGGACAGTCTGAGCTATGTCCATAGCAAATTTGGAGTCTCTAACAGCTGTCGAAAGTTGAGCTCGTGTTTGTTAATAACTTTTGAACCGTATGGGCTAGAAACGAAATTCTTTTTTCCTCTGATTCCTTGGGTCAAGCCGATTCGATTGCACCCTATGACGTCATGAAACTTGGTATGGGCCATCAGGACAAAGGCCTGAAAGAGCCTGAGAAGTTTCGGCACGGCGCCACCTTGTGGTCAAAAGTTATAACAAAATTATTCCTTGGCTCAAGGCGATTCGATTGCACCCTATGACGTCATTTTCCGTCATGAAAATTTTTCCGCCATTTTGAATTTTCTGAAAAACCTACTTTTTCGAACTCCTCCTGGGCCGTTACTCCGATTTTCACGAAAATTGAACCAGATCATCTTCAGACCATGCAGACAAAAAGTTATTAAAAGCTTTTTGATTAACGCAACTGTTCTTGAAAAACACACAAATAAATTTAACGTAGAGCACCCAAATCAGACTTGAGGCTATATCTCCGCAATGCTTTATCATATTCAGACCAAACTTGGTACATGTCATCACAAGCATGACCTGAGGTAACATGCAGTGTTTCGGAGCAGCGCCACCTACTGGTCTGGAGATATGAAAAATGGCTAATTATGCTTATAACTTCTGATTGGTTTTTCCAAAAATCATAACTTTGGTCTCCTAGGATTCGGGGCATCATGCCGAGTCGAATGATGTCCATTACTACCATATCGGCCATTTTGGCTGTTGGCCATTTTGAATTTTGTGCTAAAATGCTTTATTTTGTAGTAAAATGCTGTATTTTACGAACGCATTAACGTATCGTTACGAAACTCGGTATGGGTCATCAGCACAATGCCCCAAAGGAGCCTGAGAAGTTTCGGACCAGCGCCACCTAGTGGTAAAATCAAATATTCAAATACTTATCTCTATGGGTGTGGTCAACTTATTTTCAAAAGAGTCATGTCTTTAGACTCCTGAATCCCTACTAAGTCCAACGATACCAAACATGCTAGGTTTCGACTTATGGTGTGTCCGCCATGTTGAATTTTGCGAAAAACCTGCTTTTTCGAACTCCTCCTAGGGCGTTACTCCGATTTTCACGAAAATTGATACAGATCATCCTCAGACCATGCTTGCAAAATGTTATTAAAAGCTTTTCTATAGATCCATCCATTCTCGAAAACGGCACAAATGAATTCGACGAAAAGCTTGAAATCAGACTTGAGGTTATATCTCCACAACGCTTTATCGTATTCTTACCAAACTTGGTACATGTCATCACAAGCATGACATGAGGCATCATGTAGAGTTTCGGTGCAGCGCCACCTACTGGTCTGGAGATATGAAAAATGGCTAATTATGCTTATAACTTCTGATTGGTTTTTCCAAAAATCATAACTTTGGTCTCCTAGGATTCGGGCATCATGCCGAGTCGAATGATGTCCATTACTACCATATCGGCCATTTTGGCTGTTGGCCATTTTGAATTTTGTGCTAAAATGCTTTATTTTGTAGTAAAATGCTGTATTTTACGAACGCATTAACGTATCGTTACGAAACTCTGTATGGCTCATCAGCACAATGCCCCAAAGGAGCCTGAGAAGTTTCGGACCAGCGCCACCTAGTGGTAAAATCAATTATTCAAATACTTATCACTATGGTTTTGGTCAACTTATTTTCAAAAGAGTCATGTTCTTAGACTCCTGAATCCCCACTGAGTCCAACGATACCAAACATGCTAGGTTTCGACTTATGGTGTGTCCGCCATGTTGAATTTTGCGAAAAACCTGCTTTTTCGAACTCCTCCTAGGGCGTTACTCCGATTTTCACGAAAATTGATACAGATCATCCTCAGACCATGCTTGCAAAATGTTATTAAAAGCTTTTTCTATAGATCCATCCATTCTCGAAAACGGCACAAATGAATTCGACGAAAAGCTTGAAATCAGACTTGAGAATATATCTCCACAATGCTTTATTATATTCTTACCAAACTTGGTACATGTCATCACAAGCATGACATGAGGCATCATGCAGAGTTTCAGTGCAGTGCCACCTACTGGTCTGGAGATATGAAAAATGGCTAATTATGCTTATAACTTCTGATGGGTTTGTCCAAAAATCATAACTTTGGTCTCTTAGGATTCAGGGCATTATGCCGAGTCAAATGATAACCAATTTTACAATATCGTTCATTTTGGCCATCGGCCATTTTGAATTTTGTGGTAAAATGCTGTATTTTATGAACACATTTGCGTATCGTTATGAAACTTGGTATGGGTCATCAACACAATTACCTGAAGGAGCCTGAGAAGTTTCGGACAAGCGCCACCTAGTGGAGAATTTTTTTAAATATGCTTATAACTTTTGAGTCTGATGCTCATGTCTGATGCTCATGGCTGTGTTGGCTGGCTTGTTGTGCTGCTTTTGTGCTTGGCCCCATAAATGCTGCTTGCAGCTTTATTATTATTCTTCTTCTTCTTCCGCTCTTGAAGTCTATGGCAGCCCATAGAACCGCTTGCGGGAAAGTTGTGAAATTTGGCACACAGTTAGAGGGCTGTTTGACCTTTGTCCATAGCAAATTTGGATTCTCTAACTCAATCCCTCTAGCGCCACCAGCTGTCCAAAGTTGCACTTATGTTTATGCTAATAACTTTTGAACCGTAAGGGTTAGAAACAAAATTCCTTTTTCCTCTGATTCCTTGGCTCAAGGCGATTCGATTGCACCCTATGACGTCATTTTCCGTCATGAAAATTTTTCCGCCATTTTGAATTTTCTGAAAAACCTACTTTTTCGAACTCCTCCTGGGCCGTTACTCCGATTTTCACGAAAATTGAACCAGATCATCTTCAGACCATGCAGACAAAAAGTTATTAAAAGCTTTTTGATTAACGCAACTGTTCTTGAAAAACACACAAATAAATTTAACGTAGAGCACCCCAAATCAGACTTGAGGCTATATCTCCGCAATGCTTTATCATATTCAGACCAAACTTGGTACATGTCATCACAAGCATGACCTGAGGTAACATGCAGTGTTTCGGAGCAGCGCCACCTACTGGTCTGGAGATATGAAAAATGGCTAATTATGCTTATAACTTCTGATTGGTTTTTCCAAAAATCATAACTTTGGTCTCCTAGGATTCGGGGCATCATGCCGAGTCGAATGATGTCCATTACTACCATATCGGCCATTTTGGCTGTTGGCCATTTTGAATTTTGTGCTAAAATGCTTTATTTTGTAGTAAAATGCTGTATTTTACGAACGCATTAACGTATCGTTACGAAACTCGGTATGGGTCATCAGCACAATGCCCCAAAGGAGCCTGAGAAGTTTCGGACCAGCGCCACCTAGTGGTAAAATCAAATATTCAAATACTTATCTCTATGGGTGTGGTCAACTTATTTTCAAAAGAGTCATGTCTTTAGACTCCTGAATCCCTACTAAGTCCAACGATACCAAACATGCTAGGTTTCGACTTATGGTGTGTCCGCCATGTTGAATTTTGCGAAAAACCTGCTTTTTCGAACTCCTCCTAGGGCGTTACTCCGATTTTCACGAAAATTGATACAGATCATCCTCAGACCATGCTTGCAAAATGTTATTAAAAGCTTTTCTATAGATCCATCCATTCTCGAAAACGGCACAAATGAATTCGACGAAAAGCTTGAAATCAGACTTGAGGTTATATCTCCACAACGCTTTATCGTATTCTTACCAAACTTGGTACATGTCATCACAAGCATGACATGAGGCATCATGTAGAGTTTCGGTGCAGCACCACCTACTGGTCTGGAGATATGAAAAATGGCTAATTATGCTTATAACTTCTGATTGGTTTTTCCAAAAATCATAACTTTGGTCTCCTAGGATTCGGGGCATCATGCCGAGTCGAATGATGTCCATTACTACCATATCGGCCATTTTGGCTGTTGGCCATTTTGAATTTTGTGCTAAAATGCTTTATTTTGTAGTAAAATGCTGTATTTTACGAACGCATTAACGTATCGTTACGAAACTCGGTATGGCTCATCAGCACAATGCCCCAAAGGAGCCTGAGAAGTTTCGGACCAGCGCCACCTAGTGGTAAAATCAATTATTCAAATACTTATCACTATGGTTTTGGTCAACTTATTTTCAAAAGAGTCATGTTCTTAGACTCCTGAATCCCCACTGAGTCCAACGATACCAAACATGCTAGGTTTCGACTTATGGTGTGTCCGCCATGTTGAATTTTGCGAAAAACCTGCTTTTTCGAACTCCTCCTAGGGCGTTACTCCGATTTTCACGAAAATTGATACAGATCATCCTCAGACCATGCTTGCAAAATGTTATTAAAAGCTTTTCTATAGATCCATCCATTCTCGAAAACGGCACAAATGAATTCGACGAAAAGCTTGAAATCAGACTTGAGAATATATCTCCACAATGCTTTATTATATTCTTACCAAACTTGGTACATGTCATCACAAGCATGACATGAGGCATCATGCAGAGTTTCAGTGCAGTGCCACCTACTGGTCTGGAGATATGAAAAATGGCTAATTATGCTTATAACTTCTGATGGGTTTGTCCAAAAATCATAACTTTGGTCTCTTAGGATTCAGGGCATTATGCCGAGTCAAATGATAACCAATTTTACAATATCGTTCATTTTGGCCATCGGCCATTTTGAATTTTGTGGTAAAATGCTGTATTTTATGAACACATTTGCGTATCGTTATGAAACTTGGTATGGGTCATCAACACAATTACCTGAAGGAGCCTGAGAAGTTTCGGACAAGCGCCACCTAGTGGAGAATTTTTTTTAAATATGCTTATAACTTTTGAGTCTGATGCTCATGTCTGATGCTCATGGCTGTGTTGGCTGGCTTGTTGTGCTGCTTTTGTGCTTGGCCCCATAAATGCTGCTTGCAGCTTTAATTATTATTCTTCTTCTTCCGCTCTTGAAGTCTATGGCAGCCCATAGAACCGCTTGCGGGAAAGTTGTGAAATTTGGCACACAGTTAGAGGACTGTTTGACCTTTGTCCATAGCAAATTTGGATTCTCTAACTCAATCCCTCTAGCGCCACCAGCTGTCCAAAGTTGCACTTATGTTTATGCTAATAACTTTTGAACCGTAAGGGTTAGAAACAAAATTCCTTTTTCCTCTGATTCCTTGGCTCAAGGCGATTCGATTGCACCCTATGTCGTCATTTTCCGTCATGAAAATTTTTCCGCCATTTTGAATTTTCTGAAAAACCTACTTTTTCGAACTCCTCCTAGGCCGTTACTCCGATTTTCACGAAAATTGAACCAGATCATCTTCAGACCATGCAGACAAAAAGTTATTAAAAGCTTTTTGATTAACGCAACTGTTCTTGAAAAACACACAAATAAATTTAACGTAGAGCACCCCAAATCAGACTTGAGGCTATATCTCCGCAATGCTTTATCATATTCAGACCAAACTTGGTACATGTCATCACAAGCATGACCTGAGGTAACATGCAGTGTTTCGGAGCAGCGCCACCTACTGGTCCAGAGATACGAAAAATGGCTTTTTTTGCTTATATCTTCTGATGGGTTTGTCCAAAAATCATAAATTTGGTCTCGTTGGATTCGGGGTATCATGCCGAGTCGAACGATGTCCAATTTTACCATATCAGCCATTTTGGCTGTCGGCCATTTTGAATTTTGTGCTAAAATGCTGTATTTTACAAACGCATTAACGTATCGTTACGAAACTCGGTATGGGTCATCAGCACAATGCCCCAAAGGAGCCTGAGAAGTTTCGGACCAGCGCCACCTAGTGGTAAATTCAAATATTCAAATACTTATCACTATGGGTGTGGTCAACTTTTTTTCAAAAGAATCATGTCTTTAGACTCCTGAATTCCTACTGAGTTCAACGATACCAAACATGCTAGGTTTTGACTTATGGTGTGTCAGCCATGTTGAATTTTGCGAAAAACCTGCTTTGTCGAACTCCTCCAAGGGCGTTACTCCGATTTTCACGAAAATTGATACAGATCATCTTCAGACCATGCTTGCAAAATGTTATTAAAATCTTTTCGATAGGTCCATCCGTTCTCGAAATCGGCACAAATGAATTGGACGAAAAGCTTGAAATCAGACTTGAGGTTATATCTCCACAACGCTTTATCGTATTCTTACCAAACTTGGTACATGTCATCACAAGCATAACCTGAGGCATCATGTAGAGTTTCGGTGCAGCGCCACCTACTGGTCTGGAGATATGAAAAATGGCTAATTATGCTTATAACTTCTGATTGGTTTTTCCAAAAATCATAACTTTGGTCTCCTAGGATTCGGGGCATCATGCCGAGTCGAATGATGTCCATTACTACCATATCGGCCATTTTGGCCATCGGCCATTTTGAATTTTGTGGTAAAATGCTGTATTTTATGAACACATTTGCGTATCGTTAAGAAACTTGGTATGGGTCATCAACACAATTAGCTGAAGGAGCCTGAGAAGTTTCGGACAAGCGCCACCTAGTGGAGAATTTTTTTTAAATATGCTTATAACTTTTGAGTCTGATGCTCATGTCTGATGCTCATGGCTGTGTTGGCTGGCTTGTTGTGCTGCTTTTGTGCTTGGCCCCATAAATGCTGCTTGCAGCTTTAATTTAAACATATTACTGTTATTATGTCATGAAATGTAGTTTTAAGAGTGTTTCAGGCGAGAATGTGCTGGTTTAAAGCTCAAATTTGTGGTTTATTGATAAAGATAGCACCTTTCTGACAATGTAATCTGACGTTGTCGGAGTTGTGAGATCCAGGCGGTCACCGGACGCTCAGCGCTCATGTACCCCGCTGAGAGCAGCCTTACCTCGGCTAGTCCTTCTGACGTTTGCCACTGGCTCTGGTGTCTTTGTAGTGGTTAAACATGACATAATTCGTCTTTTGTATATCTAACGGTTGATCTTTGGTCTCATTAATCTATCATTTGTTCCGTGGCAAATTGTTTTGGCTGAGGCATTTCATAACATTATACTAAAGTGCTGATTTTGTACGCTTGACTGAATTGTTTGCTTTAATTTTTATTGTATATTCTTATACCCTTTATAATGGCTATTGTTGATCATTAAAACTGACATTTAACAAAAAGAGACAGGGTTGTGTTTTGTATTTCATTTTATTACAGTGAAGATAATCAGAGTATATATTAATATGTTTAATATTTTAGAAAGTTAAAGGAAAAGAGGCAGGGTTATAATTACTATAGGCTATATGCAGGCATTGAAGACGATCAATGAACGCGTTGCCTGAACCACATTTGTGAGGCTATTAATAGGTTTTTGTTTGTTTGTTTTTAAATAAAACGAAAAGAGACATGTGTTTTATAACAAATTTCGTTTTATTGTTGTCTAAAATATGCATACAGAATAACCGGAGAAGCCAGAGCGATCTGAGTGACATTATCAAGAACGCTGCTGTTCCATTTGCAGATTCACCAGATTGTGTTCTCCCGTCCACTGGAGTCCGTTCTCCTGAGTCGACCTTGCCAAGTCCGAACCACCAAGGACGCGAGTGCGAACTTCATCAAATTGTGCCAAAAATTGGTTCGTTACTCAAAGCTTTTAACACAGTGCGTGTTAGCGACATGTGGTGGTCAGACTTATTTTCTCCGCCATATGTAACAAATCATCGCGGAGCAGATCCACGGTTGTGACCAAACAAAGCTTCGGATGTCCGTGACAGAATCACTCCTGTCTTGGATCAGTTCTATCCAATCTGATCTAATCTCAGCTAATCTCAGTTTTTAACACTTTTTACTCATGTTTGTAGTTCTGAACTGAATCCTCATCCAATGCGCAATGGTTTGTGGGCAATATTAGCCTTTATAGTGTGCACGGATCCACACTTCCAAAATCTACCGGAAATAGTAGACCATCCGGGGACTTTTGGCATACTCTTTTCAACATACTATGCTTTGGGACACACTTATTTTAACTTCACATACTATTTAGGATGGATAGTATGGACATTGGGACGCAGGGTCGGTATCAACCGTCCCATCACTACTGGTAAGTCGCATCAATGATTGCTCCTCCTTAAAAAATCTGGATGGTTTTCAAGCCCAAGTTTGAACTTTAAACTACACACAAAAGTCTACTTGTTTTGTCTGTCAGCTCCTAGTTGTGTTAGCCGAGTCAAATATGTGTTATTTGTAACGATAAGATGAAGGCCCCGTCCACATGGAGATGCGTTTTTGTGAAAACGCACAAATTTCATATCGGAGTTTCGTCCACACGGATCTGCCGTTTTCGGAAGGTGAAACTTCTATTTTTTGAAACCGGGTCCCAGAGCGGATAAATCTGAAAACGCCGTCTTTGCATTTTCATGTGGACGGGGCAATCTGTATATTTTCTGAAACGATGATGTCATCACCCCACGTGTCGACCCTAGTCAGACGCGCTAACAGCACAAAACAGCAACAACAACAGCAGACTCTAGATGCTCGTGTTCATGATGCAGAAGCTACTGAGCCAAAATAAAGCATTATTTCTAAGCTTTACTATAGTTTGAATACAGCGCACAAGGTTTATGCGCATGCTCCAAGTCTTATTCGCTGTTTTAAGTGCATTTCTGTGACAGAATTACAGCGCCACATAATGGTCTTGCATGTATACTACATCGTTTGATTAGTTTCAGAGGTTTCATGTGGACGCAGATATTTCTTGAGACGAGGAAAAAAAAAAGATCGGATAGGGTAAGCTCTGGCTTCGTGTTGATGTAGCCAAAGAGTGTGTTTATTGGCCTGCTTGTGAACTTCAGTTTATTTTATTTTTTTTAAGACTTCTCATGCAACATTGATGCACTGTATGCTAATCAGCCTTTTGGTCGTGTTTGTCCTAGGCCCAGTAAAGAAACCTTGAGTGACCATCCACCTGATCTCAGTGTGAATTACTCCACACACACACAAACAGTCACATATATACGCACTGTGTTTCCTGGAGGAAACATTATGTTCTTAACCACTGCCCTGTAGTGTGATAAAACTTACAATAAATCTGTTCTTAGTACTATTCAGAAGGGACTAGTTTTCTAAATGATGTTTGAGTTACAGTTCTTACCACTCACCTGACATTTCATGAACTGATTTGGACGGGACTAACATCTCCGTGTTTATCACAGAGATGGAAATGTGTGTGTGTTGGATGTGGGTATTACAGAAGCTCACGTGCTGTATTTACATGCATCATTTATGACGTATATATGCTTTATTTATTGATATTTTAATTTATTATAAAAACCCTATTTAAGTAAACTTCACAAATTGTGAAAAAAGTGGCTGTTTGTAATATTCTACTTCTTATTTGACACTTCTTTTTTTTTTTTTTGCAGTTTTTATTCTGCTAATGAAAGAAAGTCATACAGATTTAGAACAACGTTGGTGAGTAACTACCACTTTAAACTGATATATAATAAAAACAATTCCAGCTTATACTCACAGGGAGAAAACACATGTAAAATCAGCACAAATATGGCAAAGAAGCATTCAGAGGGAAATATGACGATTCTCAGATCTCCCACTGCACGTTCACCATTAACTGAGGATGAGAATGAAAATATTACACAATACCGTAATTCATTTGTCTTAAATAATTCAATCCTGGCACCACAAAGCACTGAACAACCGTCTACGAAACAGTTTTCACTCACTTGTTGTCAGTATCAGTTCTGTCAACAGTACAACAGCGTTCAGCAAAACAAGACCAACAGCTCCAATCATATACACAGGAACGATATTGGAGAAATCCTCTGCCATGTAGTCTAAAACATTACAGATACAAACAATAAAAGACAAATTTTCTGCTACAACATCGGTTGTAATCGGTTAAGTATCTACTGATAACTTGAAAATTAACCGGTTATCAGAGTCGATGAAGTTCTAATGAGTAGAATTAGTACATTTTTTGAATTTATTACACAGGTCTCTGGAATACTTGATTGTGATTTATCACTTGCAGCATCCAGCGATCCAGTCCTGTTTCTTGTTCTAAAGATTTTAGATTTTTGCATTCCTGCATTTGTTTTGAGAGAGACAATTTTTGAAGAAAAAAAGAATAAGTAATTTTCTATGTAGCTTTTATTTCAACATGAAAAGTACTTTTTTGGATTTTGTTTTTCATCTTACACACATTAAATATGTACAGAAGCCCAAACGTACATGTTTGAGATGCAAAAACCAAAGATGTTTGTTTTCACGCATCAAGCATACATGTTTCATCTTCAGTTATAACTTTCACCTGACATTTTTAGCTCAAGAAGTTTGTCAGCAAATCAAAGGAAGCATATTGAGGTAGCTACAGTAAGTTGGTTCCACCCCCTCCCCCTAAAAAAAAGTCTATATTAATTATTATTGTCCATTTTGTTTTTTTAGAAAAGAAAATACATCTCTCTAAATGTAATGCAAGAGTATTGGACATCCAAAGATTGTAACACCTATCCCATCAACTTTTACCTGAGTGCTACATGAAATAAGGGATCAACCAGACCAATTTTACTCATGAGGTAAATGTGTTAAACATAGTCACACAACACATTCATAATTCAACCTGACAACAAACAGTTGGAACCAGAGGTTAAGAAATACAGTCCATCACATAAAGCACAGTCCTTGGTTTCTCATCAACCATAAGCTTTGCTCAGTCTTTGTTGAAAATGAATAGAGAAAGCAGTACTTAAATGGCAAGATGATCCACAGCAGAGTTCAATCATCAGAGAACTTTGTCCATGTTTAAAGTAAAACATTGCCATGCAACAGGTAACAGTCAAGTGGATGGAAATCAACTCTTAGTTCCAATCTTCTCAGTTGTTTAAGCCCCCAAGTAATCCACATACAATCAGAACACAAACCCTCTGTAAACAAGCTTAGAACTCTTAACCCATTTGTGCCCAATTTTTTTTTAATGATTTCATGCATATAGTCCTGTTAATAGTGTCCTATGTGAACATGTTCTGCATTTATTTTCCCCAGGTTTTTGTTTTTTTTCTTAAAAAACGTGTTTGAATGTGCAGCAACTATAGTTGCCGGTGGGCAGATGTGTTGTATGCACACCTCAATGTAAAATTTGAATAGGAGGATAAAATTTATGCATCTAACTCAAAATAACTGCTTTCAACAGATCAACAGATCAATCAAAGTCGAAGAACATTCGATACAAACACAAAAAAGCTGCATCTAGCTTATAATCTCTTGAATATGAAAACGCAACAAACAACAAATCCGTTTGTTTTAAAGTGGTGGAACATAATGCAGAACAAAGTGCAGCCATTAAGTTGCTCCAACAGAGCATTGTGAATTAAAATGTTAAATTACATTGTTCATTAGAAAAAATTACATCTATATGTGACCCTGAACCACAAAACCAGTCATAAGTTGCACGGGTATATTTGTAGCAATAGCCAACAATACATTGTATAGGTCAAAATTACTGATTTTTTTTTTCTTTAATGCCAAAAATCATTAGGATATTAAGTAAAGATCATGTTCCATGAAGATATTTTGTAAATATATAAAAAATTCTTATATAAAAAATTCTTTTTGTGAGTGGATATACATTGTTAAGAACTTCATTTGGTCAACTTTAAGGCAATATTCTCAATATTTCGATTTTTTTGGCACCTTCAGATTCCAGATTTTCAAATAGTTGTATCTCGGCCAAATGTCCTATCATAACAAACCATACATCAATGGAAAGCTTATATATATTCAGCTTTCAGATGATGTATAAATCTTTATTTCAAAAAATGTACCCTTATGACTGTTTTTGTAGTCCAGGGTCTCATATAACAAACAAACAAAAAATAAATAAATTAAAAATAAATTAATTAACAAATAACAATAAATAATATATAACAATATACAATATTATGAAAGCAAAAAGCACTAAACAAGACCAATAACATTGATTTATTAACCCATTAAACACAATATACCCCATTTCCCCATAATGTATGTACTTACAATTCATTTGCCCACCGGTAACTGTAGTATGTATATGTCACGGTATGTATATATATGTCAACAAAAACTTCTTAATATTAACATGAAAATTACTTTTCTTTGGGAGGGTTTGCCATCTCTATGCTTCCAGGAAGTAGGGGTAGGAAGTTGACAGCCTCATGTCACAGGAAGGAAGTGAAGGCTTTTTTTTTGTTCTTGAAATCCTTTATTTGGATGTTTTCTTGCATGTCATTGAAAAATAAAGCATGGAAAACATCTAGAAAAAAAACTATAGTTGTCGGTGGGCTAAAATGGGTTAAGTTCCTCAACCAGGGTAAAAAAGGCCACAAACACCATGAGGCAAGCCTCTCTTTGCAGGTAGAGAACCAACTTCCTGCCCTTTCTCCTTCTTTGCTTCCTTAAATAGGTCTACCCATACACCTCAAATAGAGCGCTCCCTAATGCTCAGGTGAGTAATAACAACAAACCCTCTGGAGAAAACTACTGGTACATATATTAGTAACAGGGAAACTGTTACAAGATGATACTTAAAAAACTACACAAAGTGAACATGACGGTAACCCATATGACCTACTACATAAACGTGGGTAAGAAAAACACTATTATTGTAAACTTTACCATCATTTTCACTTTGTGTGGTTTTTGATGTGGTCCCATACACTTGCATCATATGGTCTAAAATTCTTTGTTTGTGTTCATCTGAAGAGAGAAAATCTTATACATCTGGTTAAGCATGAGGGCAAGTAAATGACAAGTGAATTTTCATTTTTGGGTGGAATATCCCTTATCCTTAAAGAGCAAGAGGTGAGACCAGACACTACAGATACTACATGGACAGCTAACGGCTATATCTAAATGAATATAACACAAAATAATGAAAAGGTGTGTTGGTTGATGCATGAAAACATTACATTACATTAACATATTTAATGTGCGTAAGAATGGCAAGCAGGACGAGGCTGAGGCGTGAAAGGTAATGAACACCACCTGCACACTGGTCTTGAATCTCAAGGAGGAGCTTGGAAGCATAAAAGAGGGAGCAACGACAGTGAAGGACGAGAAAGGACCTGGGGCCCGTTTCAGAAAGGAGGTTAAGTGAGAACTCTGAGTATGTTAACCCTGAAATGAGGGAAACTCTGGGTTTTCTGTTTCAGAATGGGAGGTATGTCAAACCTGAGAAAGCAGGGTAAGTCAAGCCTGTTTCTGAAAGAGAGGTAACTTCTACTCAGAGTCAGTTACCATGGTAACTTACTCTGTGAACCTAACCTGGTCAGGAGCAGGTTTTCTTCAGTAAACCCAGAGTTTCCTTCGGTCTCCTCCCCCTTTTTAAAGTGCAAGTGATGTTTAAATAGTTCGCTCATTCATTCACACTGCAAAAATGAGTATTTTTCACCCTATTTCAAGTACAAATATCTAAACATTATTAAATCAAGATGGATTTTCTATATAAGAAAATGATATTTAGTCTTGTTTCCTGGGGGGATCTAAATTAAGTGCATTTTACTTAAGTAAAATTATCAATATCTGCCAGTGTGGTAATAAAAATAGTCTTAATGCAAACGGAAAACAAGATTATTTGGAGTGTCTATTACTAAGAGCAAATTTACAGTAGCTCCGCCCACCAATGTCAGACCAGGTTAAAATTAACATATTTGTTAAATGGCTTCAGTGGAGTAGCAGTAGCGTGTTGAGCACGATGAGATAGCTTGTGATGCGATTGAGTGGGTTTGAATCCGCCTTGTGCCGAACTCGTTATTCTCCCTTTTCCCATCACATATCACATCACATCAGAAAGGCATTTATTTTCAATAAAAATGAAGAAAATGTTCTAAAAGTGGAAGTAAATTGCCTAACGAGTGTTTAATAACGATAAAATCATTTACACTCTTATTATTGCATCCTGCATTATTTTTTTCTTCTTCTTTTTTTGCATGTGGGATACCATGAAAATAAATATTAGTTACATTCTACCAGTTTTCACCTTTGATATTATAACAGTGATGAGAATTAAACTTGCACTGACTCAGAAGTATGCAGATATCCTTTTGTCACGTGCTGTTGCCATGGTGAATCGTAATATCGGAGCTCCATTGATGGCTTTTCATAGTCATGGTGCACGCGCTTAACTCAGAGTCAACCTACTCAGAGTCGACTGAACTAACTCAATTCAGCTGTTCTGAAACTGAAAACTCAGAGTTTCCCATCTCAGAGTAAGTCAACTCAGAGTTCAAGTTTTAAGTTAGTTGAACTTCTTTATTAAAACGGCCCCAGGCCTGGATTTATGTTATGTTATGCTTTTACTTTTGTTTTGTGGTTTGTTTATTGTATATTATTAAAGTTTGTTAGAAGATCGCCAGTTCCCACCTCCTTCTTCCCTGAACTACTAACTGTGTCACAGTAAGATAAAAAGAAATGCAACAAGTACAAGTTGAAATAAAATTGTTAGGAATAATAAGTACTGTTTTATCTTTAAAAAAATGAAATCAAGTACAAGTAGTCAGTTTAAATTGCACTTAGGTATTATTTTGGGGGTTTGTTCTTAAGTACAGTAATCAAGTAAAATTATTCAAATATTTTAAACCCCTGCACATACATATATGCCTCACAAAATATTTCATGCAATTGTTCATTTGAATCTAACTGATGATGAATTAGAGGACATAATAAATATCACTGACAGTGAGAGAAAAGAGAAACGGGGGCAGAATCAGAGGTTGTGAGAGCCAAAGGTTTATAAACAATTCATCTGATTGGATGGAACAGAGAATCAAGATGAAGTTGTCATGTGACCTTATAATGGGTGAAATAACTGAACCAGATGCTCAAACATTCTTGAAGAACTCCATGTTCTGTTAATTATGGATTATTAACATGTTACCTGGTGAACAGCTGGGCTGGTTTTCTGTCACACCATCCTGTAAGCTGCTGATTGTAGAGTCAAGGCAGAACAGCTTACCTTTTTAAAGCAGGATCATAGACAAAAGAGAATATATAGACAGACAGAATGTAAGAAAATACTTTTTTTTTTTAACTTTGTAAAATCCTGTCACAATGAACATTTTACTCCCAAACCACATGCAGAGATCGAGGGGTTACTTTAAAAATGTATTCAGTTACACATTACTAATTACAAAGTAACTGGCTTATGCATTTCCTTTCAGTGATACTGTCACAATATATTTGTCCTTTCATTAAAGTTAGACTCAACATTATTGTGAGTCCTTTGGCGTTGTGAGCCGCACTGCACAACCCAACTCAATGTTGTGTAAAATATCACTTAGGAGTGAAACACACGGATGTGACCAGAGACATTTATGATATTGTGGGAGCTATGAATAAAATAAAAATAAATTATAGAATTCACAGAGGCAACAGTTCATAAGATGCACTTTACAGTTAAAAGGTCAATAAATCGTTAAAATCTTCAGAATAATCATTAGAATAAATAAGTAATATAATTTTTTGTTAATACATGTCAATTTATTTCATATTATTCAGCTAAAACCACAGAAAAAGGGGGAACCTATTTCCTTTTGTTCTGCTAGGGAATTATTTAATTGCTGCTATCAGGATATTTCCGGTGCACTACATGTAGAAGAGCCACACGAGGTGCTGCACTTGTGACATGTCTGCAAGAGTTACGCCTATAAGAAGTGCTAAGAAGTTATATTGTCTTTTGTTTATGAAGAAGAAACTGTAATCCTCCAAGTTTATTCCTCTTGAGTTAGAGAGGCCAATGAAGTGTTTTATCGTGTTAATCGTTTTGCCGTATGTGAACGTGTGTTATGTGACCTTGTGTTAATGTATAATTAGCCAATTAAGTGTATTTTGTTACGTGTTGAATGTGCACTTTATTTATTCGTTTTGTATGTATTTTTCGTTTATTATTATGTGTAAAACGCCACTTTTAGAGGGTTAATTTAAGTTTTACGTATTTCCTTTTGTAGTTCTGACGGCATTGTTGGGACATAAAAGGGCTGCAAGACTAGAATGTACAAGACATGTTGAAGACTCGTGTCCGAATAAATGTCTGTTAAAACCAAGAGCGACCTGAGCCTTTGAGTCAACTCGAGGGGAGTAACACTAAAGGAGAGGGGGTTCTAACTCTGACGCTCGGAAAAGAGGCGGCTTCCTCTGCATCAAGTTAGGCCTAAGATGTTTTTTGACTCTTTGTATAGCAGTCGTTCATTATGAATCTACTAAATGTAGAAGATATGATACATATAACTGTATGAAATGTAGAGTATATGTTAGATATATATCCACCATAGACATTTAGAGGGACTCCCCAAATATGAGAAATGGCCAAATTTTCCCTCAATATTTTACATTCTCAATGCTGCTTTTCTGCACTTCATTACGTGCTGCTCTGTTTGTTATTTGGATGTCAAAAAGTTTTAAAAGTTTTTAGGTTGCTCTGTCTTAACAGTCTAACAGCTCTCATCAATGTCAAAATGGGTGAGATGGACAATCAAATCAAAGAAGGCGGGTCTTACAGAAGACGAGTATGAAGTCCAGCGCAACACTTTAGTTTGACCTCTGAAAGAGTGAATGGAAAGATACTGTTTTACTAGAGGAATGCTGAACGGCTGACAGTAATATCCAGGGATTCAAGCAACTCAACTTATTAAAAAAAATCACTGTTTTGAATGTAAAATATGATATAATTTATATTTGATTCATGTGACTCATAACTGAACGTGACAAGACAAGACAACAAACGTTTTGCGTTTTCGACATATCAGATATCAGTAAGAGTGAACGTGTGCATATTTAATAATATTTTGTGTGCATAAATAATATTTATAAAACAAAATATTATTTGCCAATAAATTGATTAGGCCTACTACACCTGCAGTAGAACTTATTTTTGCAATTTTTACTTTATTTTATTTCCTTAATCCTTTTAATACTTAATAATTATTTAATTCCTTTAACCCTTTATTATGAATTTATATAAAAGAATGAAGAGAAGACCAGTTCCAGGGTTTTTCCAGGTTTCATCAAATCTAACTTAATGCCTTTTTAAGGTTTTAAATCCATATATATATGTCGGTAAATGTTGACAGATGACATCATGTGGCAATATGTTTGCTTCTCTGCTGCTACCCTGTTTGCTCACATAATATATAATACAGCCAAATTCCCAATAGAACTGTGTCATCTATATATTTTTCTGTTTTTGTTGTCAGACAACATGAAATGGTGACTGAAACGCGGCCCATTAAGACTTCATACAGGGCTCGACATTAAGCCTTGTCATTCACTTGTATGAGTAAAACAGTTGCTTGTCTGGAAAAAAAAAAAGGATTTTTTTTGGTGGTATAAATATAAATTTAAAATTTCGTAAGCAATATCCTTTCAAAATATTGCAGCTTTTACATATTTAAATCTGCATATTTGTGATATTTGTGATAGATTTGTCTTTCATTTTAAATTCTTAAATTCGATCAATAAATTTAATTGGAATAAGACACTAAGGGCTGTTACAAATCAAATTAAATCATTTACAAATTTACAATAAAAAACAATTACAACTGCATTAAATAATGTTATGGGATTGTAAGAAATGTTGGGGGGAAATGATACTTTTAAAATTTAAACTAAACCACCAGTAGGTCGTGTCAAGCAACCATCTTAATAAGTGAGTCATTCATTCAAACGATTCATTCCAATGGCTGATTCATTCAGTAATGAAAACAAGGCTGAGTCTGCATCTGCACTATCGATTGCCACTTACTCTGAATGTAATAAAATCAGTCAGTCAGTTTTTTTTTGTTTTTTTTTTAAGTGACGTTAATCAGGTCCTTGTCACTTGCCCCTTCAAAAAATACACTTATCCCAGACTAATTGGAAAGTGTTAGTGTCGAGACCTGACACGTTAAACCAGCGCTAAATCCTGATTTATAATTGAGATGTTGTCTGACAAAATCACAATACACATAAGATAAAGACATATGCTGTGATTTTGGCTATATGTACACATAAAATGATCTCTCAGGTTAGACGCAATAGTATCTATTTTATTTGTTCTCTGACAGAGCGCACATGCCCTGCTCCTCTCAGCCACTTACTGAACAGCAGATGCAGAGAGATGTGCGCCTGCGGCAGGGAAGCAAGATCTTGCGCTCGTGCGGCAGTACCGGGGGGGTCTCGGAAGCTAGGTCAGGTTAACAAGTATACTTGTGTGCTTTCTTGGAAAAAAGTTGCAAAAGGAGTCTGAAAAGGTGCTAAGTTGGCAACACTGATGCAGCCTTCCATCTCCATGTCCCAGCCCACCGCTGTCCGAAACGGCGTTACGACAATTTTGCACCGGCCGGAGGCAATTACCAAACTGGTCCCGTGTGCGTATCACACCAATGTACATATTTTACGACAGCTATATTCAATATACATACTATTTTTCTTCGAAACAATCTAAAAAAAAATGTAATGCCTCCAGGAATAAAATTTAATGCTTTTTAATGCCATTTAAGGCCTTAATTTTTGCAAAATCCATTTAATGATTTTTAATGCTTTTTAATGCCCCGGGGATAAAAAGTGGATGAAGACTGTTTAGGACTACTTTATATCTTTAGGACATGTAAAACCTGTATTGTGTACTTTTGCAAAACGTAAATGTAAGAAACTTATCCAAGATGATAACATGTTTATTATTATTGTTTGACTGAAGTTATTATTACCGATTACTTTATTTGAATGTGTTTGAATGTATTTCATCCGTTTGGAAGACAGAAATGACATCATTACGTAAGGATGTAAAATAACCAATGATCCAGTTTTTTGAACCAGTTCATTGAAACGAACTGTCCAAAAGAACAAGTTCGTGAAAAAGAACTGGACTCCCCATCACTAACAGCTTTACACAGAGTTGTAAAAACAACAACCACCAAAAAAAAAAGGACTGAAACACAGAGGTATAAATACACTGGGTAACAAGAGGCGACTAGGAACAGGTCAATGTGAGTAGTCATCATGGTATCTAACAAGGGAAACTATGGAGACAAAGGGGTTTAACACAGAACAAACCACATGAAGAGAACACATGCACAGCAAGACAAAAGAATACAATCATACAAAGAGGACAAATGAAGATGATCAGTACTGTACCCAGATTGCTGCCCAACTCCATGTGAAACACAATTATCCACAGTGTTTGTAGAAATAAAGCTGTACAGGTCCATCCTGCACTATCTGTACAAGGAATTATCATATAAATATATTAAATGAAGTGCAGGCTCTTTATATTCAGACAATGCAAAAGTAAAACAAGAATTTTGAACAGAGTATAGCGCAGAGTATATGAAATTTTACATGAACAAATATAAACTCTTAACAAAATTTAGAAACACAGTCATACCTATTTCATTTTTCAGTGATACGACGTAGAAAGGGACCAATGCTGCATTCATTATAAACATAATGATTATCCATACCATTTTATCAAGAAAATGTAAACCTGAAAAAGTGTTGGTGAAATAAACCATCAGTTAACAGAACTGCTCAGATTTACATAGAAACACTGGGTCTCATTCACTAAGCATGCCTATGTGAATTTGTGCATGAAATCTGCATACAAATGTTTTGTGAACAAATGATTAATCAGTAACTTTCATTCTAAAATGTATTTTAAATTTACAAAAAATATATGAACAACTGAAACCACTTGTATGTAAAAATTAAATACTCTTAAATATATATATATATATATATATATATATATATATATATATATTCAGCTGATGAAATGCTTGTTCAATAGGATTTAAATCTGTAGATTTGAACAATCTAAGACCCAAAATGTCTTTACCTTGATGATCTTGATTGAGTTGGCAGTACTAGTGTTTAGGGTCATTGTCCTGTTGCCATATGAAGCACTTCCGTGAGTCTGGTGGCATTTTCTTGAACACTGGTAGACAAGATTCTTTTGTACACTTTGTCTCATCTGTCCGTAAAACTCTGTTCTAAAACTCTAATTTTAACTCATCTCTGTGTGTTTTTGCAAATTCAAATTGGCTTTCCTATTTTTGGTACTGATCAGATGTTTGATCTTGCTGTGTATCCTCTGTAATTCTGCTGTTGAAGTCTCCTGAGAATAGCAGATTGTAAGACCATCACCCAGCTTTTACTGACAGTTATTTTAGAGTCTTTTTTCACAGTCCTTGTCATTAGTCTATCATCAACTGCTGTTGATTTTCTCAGCTGACCTGGTCGTTGTCGGTTGCTGAAGCTTGCCAGTGGGATCTGTCTTTTTCAGGACATTCCGAACTGGACATTTCAAGTCAGTCTCAAAATTTTTGAAATCCTATTGAAGAAGCATTTCACCAGCTGAAGAGGAGACTAAAGGCAGAAACTCCCCAAAACAAGCAACCTTTGAAAATGGCAGCATTAAGGCCTGGAAAAGCATTTTAAAGTGTGGAAACAAAGAGTCTGGTGATGTCTATGGCTCACAGATTCACTCCTGTGATTGCTTGCAAGGGATTTACAATTAAATATTAGATTTTACTTTAAGTTAAACTGTACCAAGGCTTATGTTCACAATAGGCAGAGGGATGAAGTGCTGTTCTTCTTAGTTGGCAAAACATTTTGTTGAAACAGCCAATAATAAAATGTGACATTCTGCTACATATTAATCTTTTAATCATATTTATAGATTTCTTGACACCACAGCTAGCAGATCAATTTTGTCTTTACTGTTCCAATACTTATGGAGGGCACTGTATTTATAATTTTTTCAGATGTCTGTAATGTCTGTATTGAGTCTGAACTTGTTTTAAGGATGGCCCTCTTAGATTTGCTTGAGGTCGAGTCGACTAGATCATCCATTGTGAAGGCCTCATCAACACGACAGCCAGTGCCACAGTTCCTCAACAGACCGTCCATACCGGCGTGATACCGACTAAGCCTGGTTTCTCCCAAGGTTTTTTTCTCCATTTGCCACCTGATGTCACCTGTTGGAGTATGGGTTCCTTGCCGCCTTTGGCTTGCTTAGTTGGGGACACTTGACATTTGATATTCAGCAGTGTTTTGATCTGCATGTGAATTAGGCAGAAGGTTTTTGTGAATATAAGTAAGAATAGTGTACACAAATATAAGTGAATGAGACCCACTGATTTTACCTTTGAAGTAGTAAATAATTTACAAGTTCTAAAATTTAATAAGTTCTTAATTTTTTACCAACAACTATATAAGCAGAATAATATTATTTACATACTTACAGTTTTTTTCTCTCCTCCTAATTCCATTCACACAAGAAAATGACCAAAGAAACAACACCTGAAAAATTCCAGCAGCAGAATATTCTAAAATCAAGAAAAACAATTAAGTAAAATTTGGGCTTATCAAAAAAGTCAAATTGGACTAATTAGAAGTTATAAATCATAAACATTATTATTTTCAATGCTCAGTAAGTGTAGAGATGCTTTTAGAATGAAATTTAAACTTCAGAAAGCAACCACCACATTAATTTTAAATATTGCTGACAATCATGTGTTGGTTGAATGAAAAGGAAATATAGGTTGCAGTTTAAATATTAATATTAGCCCCTTTACTCTAGCAAATCACAGATATCACATTAATAAAGAGTTACTTACCAATTATGGTACGTCCAAACGCAATGAACAGGAGGATAAATTGAAATGAAGTAATACAAAAAAAGAACATTATGGCAGTATGTTCCAATTTAGCACATATCCATTTGAATATCTTTCCATGCCATGGCATCTTCTGCTCTCTGAGTTTAGTCATATCTATAATAAGAAAAAAAATAATATAATAACTAAAATATAATAACTAAAAAAACAATGCAAAATAAATGTAAATGGTTTATTTATGTTTAGGGAAAGAAATGTAACATTATACGCCTATAAAGTAATTAAAAGTAATAAAAAAATACACTTCCCCAATAATCAAAATGTGTCTCAAATCCACCTATACGTTATATTTTGGTTCAGAGATGGACTTGATTGATAGTAATTGTATTTACTGAACTACTGCAACATTAGATTAAAGTGATAGTTCACTCAAAAATGAAAATTATCCCATGATTTACTCACCCTCAATCCATACTAGGTGTATCTTCTTTCAGACACACAATCAGAGATAAATTTAAAATATCCTGGCTCTTCCAAGCTTTTTAATGGTTGTGAATGGGGGGCAAGATTTTGAAGCCCCCAAAATAAATCCTTCCATCATAAAAAATAATCCATACAGCTCCAAGGGGGTTAATAAAGGCCTTCTGAAGTGATGTGAAGTGAAGTGAAGTGATTTTTTTGGCCAAAAATGATCCAAAATCAATTTGAGCATGTACATAATCAGTCAATGTTCAAAACTATCTCCTTACCTTAGCCCGATTCACAACAGTAAGCTTATAATAATGTGTTATAATAAAACCGGTACTTGTGGATTTCCTTAGGAAATTTGAGTATGCAGCCGTTTGTCTTTGCTTCATTACGTCACTTCTGTAAACAGAAAGAAAGGAGTCCCAGCAAGTAGACTGCATATAGAACGCTGATGGTAGTGGATCATTTATTGCCTTTTCTCACAGCAGCTGAAATAATTAAACTTTCCTTTTGGATGGCAGACTGTAATCCAAAAACTTCCAAATAACAATCATCATTAACCTGTAGTCAAAAGCAAAAGACTTTGGACTGTGGAGTGGCTACAGAAATTGAAATCTACAGGTAACACTAATATACACTAAATACACATAGTCACGCAATGCTGATGTTGTAAACATTAACAATTTGAGAACAATATAACAGTAATAATTAGCACGGTTTGACATGATCCGAGCTAAGCAATCGTTTAATCACCATTGGCAGCGTGACTTATTGTAGGCCTAATGCCTTTTTTCCTCAGTTGGTCAGAACAAGTAGCAGACATGTTACTTACTTGTTCAGATGACAATTTCTGGTGAAATTTCTTACTTTGGTCATACTTCAAGACTACAATCTGTGATTCTGAAGTACAGTGGTACAGTATCCATACCAATGTGGTGACACAAAACATTAGATTCCTCCGTGCTTAGGAGCCATGATGATGCACAACACATGTAAAGATGATAATTCCACATATAACTGCAATTGCAGGTTTCAAACAGAGATGGCGATAAAGAGGAAAAACTTACGGACTGCTAGGCTCCTCAGCGCAGATGAATCTAATGTTTTGAGGAGAGTGTGTTTGCTGTCAGTCATCACACCGGTGGATACTGTATTTCGTAATCACAGACTGTAGTCTTGGAAGTATGACTAAAATAAGAAATTTCACCGGAAAATGTCATCTGAACAAGTAATTAACAAATCTGTCACTTTTGTTCTGAACCAACTAAGAAAAAAAAGCATTACAATAAATTGTGCTACCAATGATGATTAAATCTAATGATCGATTAGCTCAGATCACATCAAACTGTGCAAATTATTACTGTTATACTTTGTTCTCAAATTGTTAATGTTAACATCAGCGTGGTGTGACTGTGTGTATTTAGTGTGTATTACCGTTACCCGTAGATTTCAATATCTGAACAGTCTAATCTCTAACGTTATTTTGTCATACCATACAATCCGCCATCAAAATGGTAAATGTAATTATTCCAGCTGCTGTGAGAAAAGGCTATAAATGATCTGACATCTGCAGCATCCGTACATGCGATATAGCCTACTAGCTGGGACTCTTTCTTCATGTAAACAGACGTGATGTAATGAAACATAGACGAACGGCGACATGCTTGAATTTCCTGTGGAAACCTACCAGTACCACCCAAATTAGAACAAATTATTACAAGCTTATCATAGTGAATCAGGCTAAGGTAAGGAGATAGTTTTGCACACTGGCTGGTTATGTACTTGCTCAAAAATTTATTTTGGATCATTTCGGAGTATCGTAAGGTTAAACGCCTCTTGTGGTTCAAACAAATAGGGCTGTGCAAACTCATCTCAAGGTCCTCTTCTTTTATATCAAAATCCTCTGATATTTCTCTTTAAAAAATCTAATTTTAGACTAATTCATGACCTGTGTTTTGTATTGCTCTATTCTCTGCGCTTCCATGTTCCACTGTTCCTCCAAAAATCGATGGGTACGGTCGTCGGCCGGAAGCTAGTTATCATAGTTAATAAAGTTTTAAATATGGTTATTGTTCTTACAAAAACTAATTTCTTTGCTTCAGAAGGCCTTTATTAACCCCCTTGAGCTGTATAGGTACACGACACGTCAAAAGACAGTAGATCCCATTATAATCAGTAGGGATGGACCGATACCATTTTTTAAGGACCGAGTATGAGTACCGATACTTTTTTTTCTAGTACTTGCCGATACTGATGCCTATACATTTATTAATTTCTCTCTCACTTTTTTTTTTTTTTTTGGTGGTCCAAGCACAACACAGTGAGACTAATTAATGTAGGACAGCTTCTTTATTATTACTCTAATGAAGACAGTATTAATTTTTATGTGCTTGTCATAAACTTAAAGAACAAAAATTTCACAGCGTCCAATGTTCTGGGCATCCAGGGCATAATTGCCTATATATAATTGTTGTTATATAAAAAGAAATTTACAGGCAAATTACAAACAATACAACAATAGAGATGCAAATTAAATAAACCTACTGTATCTGAAAAACAAGTTTATTTACCATGTATACATTTATTTAAAATATTTTGTTGTTTTATTAACATTAATGACAAATATAGGCTACGGTCCCTTTAAGACCGAATCCATGGATACTGACACATATCCTGTTTTCACCCAAATGTTTACGTCCACTTAAGCCATAACCCACTGTATTTATGTGAGATAATCCACACTATGGACCTTTTGACAACTATGTGTGTATTTGACCATTCAGGCACAAGGAGAACTGATCGCGCGCTGTCTGAGAGAACTGGGATCGCGCGCAATTAAGAAAGAGAGAGAGCGCGTGCAAGAGAGAGGGAGCGCTTGTGGTCTGTGTCATTGAGCACGATTCTGCCTATCCCGCCTTCACTAATCGATAACGAATTGTGATTGAAAGCATGCAGTTCTCAAAGTGTGGGTTGTTATCATTAATTTTGAAGTATTCTCACACCTGTGAGGCTGACATTGTTTCTGTTGCTGCTGCCGGTGTCTCTGTGCACGGACAGTTCTGTCAAGTTACGTCACATGAGGTATCGGTATCAGGGGTATTTTTACGAGTATGAGTACAAGTACATGAGCTTGGTATCAGTATCGGTGCGTCCCTAGGAAAAACTGTTTTATAATTTGCATTAACCTGTATGGACTGTGTTATGATTATTGTCAAGTATGTTTCATCGACACCACCACAGAGCTCAGCCAGTCGTCCAGCCCCGTCGCTGCCGGATGTTTACGGCCCTGCACCAGCTTCAAAGAGTCCTTTCAATGATGTCAAGCCACAGGTCATGCAACCACCAGCAGCACCAGTGCAAAAGGATCCTACGGCTCCACCTCCGGTCTCTAATGACTTCGCTCCATCTCGGCCCATCAAACTGGCTCCGCCTTGGCTCCTTCCTCCACTGGCTCCACCCGAGACCCTTGCCTAGTGGCTCCACAGGGTTCCCTCGTCGTACCGGCTCCTTCTTAATCAGTTGTCACACCGCTTCTGCCACGGACCTACGGGTCATCCGCTGTGCTCCAACCCTCCACCCCTTCAGCTGCAGTGGGTTTCCTCCGTCCCTTCAGTGTCACCGCCATCCTTGATCACACCGGCATTGTCCCAGTCCTTGGATGCTCTGGCTCCACTTCGCCATCGCTGCACTAAGGTTACCAGGACCTGCGACGACATTCAGCTCCATTGGCCCTCCATGTGCTCCTGTTGATCCATCAGTCTCGTTTCCATGTTTTGGTTTTCATGGACTTTCCATTTTCCGTTCATTAGTCAAATATGTTGTCATTAGTCACACTAGTTTCCCAGCTACCATTCAAATGGGGTAAAGTTTAGTTACAAGGGCTGACGATTTAACACATTAATTTGACTAATTAGTTATGGAAGCAAAAAAAAAAAAAAAACTTTAAAATTATAAACGCATTTAACACACTGAGCCTGCCCCAGACCTGCGTCATCTTACATATCATACAGTTGACTGATGACAAACATAATGCAGGGCAACAACTTGCTGCGTGACGGAGTCTCAAGAATGCAGTTAGAATGTCCCTAAAATGTAAGATATGGGGCCAAAAATGCCCCTGTTTCAGTTTTGCTCTCATATTTACATCATATGATATAGTTAAGCTGTATCATACAAGCAATGAGCGCAAAATCACATGAGTGCCGTTTTTGTCCCAAATAACATGAGTGCAAGTGGGACAGTCTAAGCCACAATCTGTGTACACCATTGAAACTGATTCAAATCGATGTAGTATACATGCCAGAGCAGTATGTGGTGCTGTAATTCTGACTTGGAGCATGTGCATAAACCTTGCGCACTGCATACAAACTTTAGTAAAGCTTCCAGTAGAAATAAAGCTTTAACTTTAGTAAAGCAAATAGGCTCAATAGCTTCTGCAGCACAAACACAAGCATGTAGACTGCTATCGTTGTTGCGGTTACATGACATAGTGTGAGTAGGGACGAGCCGTGGGGTGATGACATCATTGTTTCACAAAATATATGGATTGGCTGCACACGCGAAAATGCAAGGGTGTCATTTTCAGATTTATCCACTCTGGGACCTGGTTTAGTGGTTTCAAGCTCCCAAAATACTGGATCCGTCTAGACGAAATGCTAATACAATACAAAACTTTTAAGTTTTTTTTCATTTGTATCATTAGATCAGTTAATTCCCACATCATGTAAAATTTTAATCACTTGACAGCTCTAAAGTTAAGCATTTAAAAAAGTTCTATTTCATCACAAACTGTACATTGCTATATTAGGTAAACAAATATTAAAATAAATAAGCAGAAATACTCACGTCTGATAATGTAGACAAAACAGAAAATAACTAGTATCCCAAAAAAGGCTGTTATGTTAGATTTGTCAAGTAAAATGCTTTCCCAGATGCGTCTAAGAAAAACTGGTTCACAAGAACATAAAAAAATACCAATTACCACATCTGAATGAGGCAAAATTTGTAAAAGACAGAGGTTCAGTTTTGAATATGTGACCATGCAAATATAATTATAATATAGCAATATAATAGCCATGCTTATAAAATGTTATTCTTGATTTTTTTAAAAATACAAAACCACTACTGTTCTGGTCCAACTATTATTCTGCAGTAATGACCCCATGATCAAATAAATATTCCCATAAACATAATCAAAGTGGTTGTTTCGATCAAAAAGATATTTGATACCAACCTGAATAATAAACAATTCCAAAAACACTTAATTCTAATCGTAGAAATGAGGCTTTAATCCATTTTCTTATAATATCTGTAAACAGAATTATTTAAATATTTTAAAATGCCATTTTAGCACAGCAGCACTGAAAAGCATTAAAATTTCACATTTATGTTAAGGAAATATACACAAATCTCAAAAAATGTCATTGATGCAGAGATTATATAAAATCCAGAAATTGTGAAAATACCTGTTTAAACAAATAAAACAAAATCTACCTGGAAAGTCCTCTAAATATGGTGCAGTCCAAATCAACATCAGAGGCCTCAGAATCTGCAGAGTACAGCAAAGGATGGTCTCGTACAGAGATCCTAAAATTAATCCAGATTGTTTTATGAATTAGCTGATACATTTTGCAAACATCCAGAGAGAAGTAACGAAAATCTGAAATCAATCATTAGAAGATACACTGACACTCAATAATTTGGTAACACTTCTACTACTAGTGTAGGCAACACATATGAATACATATTAACCAGTGGTGTAGTCCTAAAAAAATAAGTGGTGTACTATTACCCTGTATGTAAATGCAGCCGTTTTTTGAATTTATTTTGAAAATACATACTTTTATTTTGACATGGTTAAAAATCGGAAGTAGCGTCTGTAAGCGACGTAAGCCACTCACAGTGATCAAAGAGCACATGTAGCGGTGATGTTTCCTGCTAGTTTGTTTCTTTATTACTCCATGTTACGTGGTGTTTGCTACAACTGTGTGTGAGTTGAAGAATATTTTGTTTGACTATGAAGATTGCTTCTGGGAAATGACTCTGCCGTTGGTTGAGAAGCAGGCTAAAGTGGTCAGTATTTCTCTGTATTCTTTATTAGCATTCGCTACAGTGCTAAGCCATGCTATTTATGTAATGATTGCAATGTTTAATGTTGTCTTTTATTTTTCTATCTAAAATTTGTAGTTCTACGGTGTTAATAAATATCTGTAAATGGAACCGGAGTCTCGCATTCAATCAATGGGCGGCATAGTAGAACACTACTGCATCGGTGAAGACTCCGAGCGGACGAAGACGGACCAGTTGCAGGCCACGTGCGGTAAAGGAGAGGCCTTCATGTGAACTGTTCGTGTGAATCCAAAGGGCGACGGACAAGGCTACACAAGCAAGCATGTGAGAGTGTCTTGAAAGTAGCGCAAGTACTGCCATTATAACACACGGACATTTCATTTGTGTTTTTTCCTTAAAGCAGCAGTGGACATTCTCTTTTCCTGCAATTGATTATCTAGCAAGAAACTAAGTAAATAAGTAAATTAAGCATTCTCCCAGTTGAATATAAGATGTTGTAAGTTAATATAAAAGTATTGTTCATACAAGTGAGTTTTTATATTTAGACTGTTCCAAGAGTTTTCACACTTTGTTAATTGCCCTTTTTATTGCTTATACATTGAAGTGTGTTATTATGACACTGTAGTGTTTGGTGTACAGTATTCAAAGGTTAAGCTAAGGTATTCAAAGAGATTTATATTTACATTTCATTTCATTTTCAACATTTCATGTTATTTCATATTTGCACACATTAGAGAACAGAATACATTTTATTCAAATTTCAATACATTTAAACCTCTGTACATTTAATATGTCACACTCAAAGGAAAGCACTTTTCCAACTGAAGAGGTCACTCTTGGAGACCATCAAAAGGATAGTGACGCAGAGCAGACTACCCTATCACAGCAAGGTGATGCTGACGAAGCAAGTTGAAGACACAGCGCAGGAAACACAATCTCAGGTTGGTGCGAATGACACACAAATGCCTCCTGGAATTAGGAAATCTGGACGCACACGAAAGCTCACTGAAAAAGGAAAAGCTTTGTTAGATGACAAATGGAAGGATCTAAATGTGAGTTTTGTAAGGATGTACAGAAGATGGAAGTATCACATCAATGGCTTAAAACGGTCCATTAAGAATAATGATGCTGATGATCTGATTGATGAGATTGTAAATGCAATCAACACCATTCAAGTTGAAATGGACAATACTTACCTCAAAATAAGAGCCATTTCAAGTCCTGAACCTGACATTCGGAGAATGAATGATACATGCCAGGCATTCACTAGGATTGCAAATACAAATGTTCAACGTTTCCGCAATGGTGATGATTCAGAAATCATATCTTGGCCTGATGCTAAGTCAGTGTTTGACAGCACAGTTTCTAGTGTTTCCTCAGCTCAAACCGCTAAGTCAAAAGCTTCTTCTAAAGTATCCAGACATTCTTCTATCCTGTCCCTTAATGCAAAACAAGCGGCAGCTGAAGTTGCGGCTACGCAGGAGGTGATGAAGATAATAAATGCACAACATCAGCAGAAGGAAGAAATTCAAAGACTTGAGGTGGAAGATCAAATCTTGAAGGCTGAAAGAGAAGCTAAAGAAAGGGAAATTGAAGCAGAGAGTGCTAAAAAAAGAGTTCAGTTCATAGCAGAAAGTGCTGATAGAAAAATGAAGTTGGAAGGGAAAAGAAGAGAAGTAGAACGGCTAGAAGAACTTAAAGGGCATGTTGCAGCTCAAGCAAGACTGCAGGTTTATTCAGAATCTGTCGATTCACCACTTACACTTAACCCTTTAAAGGATCCATTTTTTCCCTCCTATCAAGCATCAGTCTCCCAAGCTCGTCCTGCACAACAAGCCAAGCCCAGTCAAGTCCATCACTTACATGAGGTCGCAGCTACTAAAAACCCTCTCCCATATCCCTACATGTACACCTCATGTTCTGGTCCACAGCCAGCCACATTTTCTCAAGTCCCTGTAAGTCAAGTCATCACCCCAACTGCACTTCCACTCATGCAACAAGTCCCAACCACTCAAGAACCAGCCACTCAAGCCCTTTTAAACTCTCATGAAGCTTCCAATGACCTTGTGAGAACTCTTGCTGAAGCAATCACAGCTAATCGAGTTCCAATCCCAGAACCTGAAGTTTTTAAAGGAGATCCTCTCAAGTATAATGATTGGAAGCTTTCCTTCTTTACTCTGATTGATCGCAAGAACCTGCTGACTCAAGAAAAGCTTTTCTTTCTCCGTAAGTATGTTGGTGGCTCAGCCAAGAGAGCTATTGAAGGCCATTTCCTTGTAGGAACAGAAACAGCTTATCGTGCTGCCTGGGACATACTTGAAGACAGATTTGGTAATCCATTCATAGTTGCCAAATCATACCGTGACAAGATACATACATGGCATAAAATTGGCCCCAAGGACAGCGAAAATCTTCGTGAGTTTGTTGATTTCCTGAGCAGTGTGGAATCAGCTATGCCATATGTTCAAGGTCTACAAACTCTCAACGACTGTGTGGAAAACCAAAAGATTGCTGTTAAGCTTCCGGATTGGTTGAGCTCACTGCTGGAACAGAGAAGCCACGATTTATCAAGATGAACACAAAATGTTCCCTGACTTCAGATACTTTGTCAGATTTCTCAGCGTGGAAGCTCGAATTGCATGCAACCCCATTACATCATTATATGCAGTGAAACAAATTGACCAAGAAAGAATAAAGCCAGCAGAACGAGAACAGTCTAAGTATCAACGAAATCAAAACATCAGTGCTAAGACTTTCACTACTAATACAAGTGAGAAGATAAGCATCACATGCATGTTTTGCAAGAAGAAAGGCCATACTCTCCATAGGTGTCTCAAGATCATGGAAAGACCAGTTGAAGAGAGAGTTAAGTTTGTGCAACTGGAGAAATTATGTTTTGGTTGTCTTAGGTTTGGCCATAACTCTAGAGCTTGTACATCCAGGAGTGTGTGTAACTTATGTGGAAAACGCCACCCCACTTGCCTACATCAAGATCGTGGGAAGAAAGACCAGGAACAAGGAGTAAGAATAAAACAAGAAAGATCAAAAGAAAACAAAGGAGACAAGAACCAACAGTCTGAATCAGTTGAAATACAGCAAGCTACCTCTAACAGAGTTGTTCAAGAGAAGAGCAGTACGCATACTTCATCTATTGTTCCAGTCTATGTCTCCACGACAACGGAACCAGACAAGGAAGTTTTAGTGTATGCTTTACTTGATAGTCAGAGCGACACAACCTTCATCCTGAAGGATGCAGCTGTAACATTGGGTGCCAAGAAAGTGCCAGTAAAACTTAAAGTGTCCACGATAACATCAAAAACAAAAATGGTGAATAGCCAAAAGGTGCAAGGACTACAGGTAAGAGGCATTAGCTCTGACACAAAAATCAAACTCCCAACAACCTATACCAGAGATTTCATACCAGCAAACAGATCCCATATACCCACAAGCATAACCGCAAAGTCATGGCCTCACTTGGAACATTTGGCAGATGAAATGTCTCCAGAGCTCGACTGTGAAGTGGGATTGTTGATTGGGTATAACTGTCCACAAGCTTTACTTCCCAGAGATGTCATCACGGGCAATGAAAACCAGCCTTATGCACAAAAGTCTGTGTTGGGTTGGAGCATTATCGGCTACAGCAGCACTGAAGTTGATTATGGTCATGAGGATGAAATCGGTGTGAGCCACCGTATCATCATAAAGAAAGTTCAGCCAGCTACCAAGCCCTCTACAGAGCTCAAGTCTGAGGTCCATTTTGTTTATAGAACTCAAGTCAAGGAAATGATCACTCCGTCAGATATACTTAAGGTCTTCGAGTCAGATTTTACTGAGAAGTTTAGTGAAGAAGTTCTAATGTCGCAAGAAGATATTAAGTTCTTGGTGAAACTGAAAGAAGGAATCAAGCAAAAGCCAAATGGGCATTACGAAATGCCATTGCCTTTCAAGGAAGAGAGGCCAAGTCTGCCAAACAACAAAGTGTGTGCAGAACATAGACTCAGATGTCTGGAAAAACGTCTTAAGAAAGATAATCAATATCACAAGGATTATGTGGCTTTTATGGAGGACATGATTGCAAGAGGTGATGCTGAAAAGGTTCCAGAGCCTGAGGTAACCAATCAGACCACGTGGTATATCCCTCACCATGGAGTTTACCACCCTCAAAAGCCAGGAAAGATTCGTGTGGTATTTGATTGCTCAGCTAAGTTTCAGAATACATCATTGAATGAACATCTACTCACCGGGCCAGACCTTACAAATACCCTTGTAGGGGTCTTGTGCCGTTTCCGCAAAGGACAAGTAGCCATCATGTGTGATGTAAAGCAGATGTTCCATCAATTTCATGTTGCACCAAGGGACCAAGACTACCTCAGATTTCTGTGGTGGGAAAGAGGCAATATGGAAGCTCCACCGTCAGTGTTCCGTATGAAGGTTCACTTGTTTGGTGCCGCATCGTCACCTGGATGCGCAAACTTTGGGCTCAAACACCTGGCTGCAGAAGGAGAAGGCAAGTTTAGTGAAGCTACAGTGAGATTTATACAGCGCAACTTTTATGTTGATGATGGATTAACAAGTTTGGACAGTGAAGAGGAAGCTATCAAGCTTGTTAGAGAGGCAAGAGACCTCTGCAACACCGGTAAACTCCGCTTACACAAATTCATTACCAACAACAAGAAGGTTCTTTCCACAATCCCAAAGCAAGATATTGCTGAAGTTTCAGCTGACCTGGACATGGCCTTGGGCGAGCAAAGGATGGAACGGGCTCTTGGGGTCCAGTGGTGCATTAGCTCAGATAAATTCCAGTTCAGAGTGAGGGTAAAGGAGCATCCTTTTACCAGAAGAGGAGTACTGTCAACAGTGGCCTCAATTTTTGATCCTCTTGGATTTGTGGCACCTATCATTTTGAAAGGTAAACAGATTCTACAAAGGATGTGCCAAGACAAGGTAGGATGGGATGAGCCACTTCCTGACGACCTCAGGCCGCGTTGGGAAGCATGGCTCCAAGACCTTCATAATCTATCTGCGGTAGAGATACCACGGCACTACATACCATTGGCAGCCAAGGAAGTTCTACAGTGTGAACTTCACCATTTTTCTGACGCTAGTGTTTCTGGCTATGGAATGTGTTCTTACCTTAGGGTTGTTTCGAAGTCTGGAGAAGTCCATTGTGCTCTTGTTATGGGAAAGGCAAGGGTTGCTCCGACGAAGGTAACAACAATCCCAAGGCTGGAACTCTCAGCTGCTGTCGTGGCCACAAGAACAGGTGCTCTGCTAAAGAGAGAAATGGAGATCGAAGATCTGCAAGAATACTTTTGGACCGACTCCAAGGTCGTGCTTGGTTACATTAACAATGATGAAAAGCGATTTCATGTATTCGTAGCCAATCGGATCCAGCAGATCAAATCGAGCACAGAACCAAGTCAGTGGCAATATGTTGCCTCAGAAAATAACCCGGCTGACCATGCCTCTCGCGGACTCATGGCAAAGGAGATTGTAGAGTCTAACTGGTTCACGGGACCTAGTTTCTTGTGGCAAAAGGAGCTCCCTAACAAAGAAAAGATTAAGGCGCAAGACCTCAATGAGGACGACCCAGAAATTAAAAGAGCACAAGTTCACACAACGAAAGCAAATGAGGTAAGGTCCCTATCAGATCGACTTCAGAAGTTTTCTGATTGGAAAAGAGTCGTAAGAGCCATAGCAAGACTTAAGCGTTTTGCAAAAGAGGTGAAAGGTCTTAAAACAAGATCCAATGAAGCTACGACACTTGACGAAAGAATGGATACTGAACAATTCATAATCCATGCAGTTCAAGAAGAGGCGTTCAGTGATGAAATCAAGGCTCTTAAACAAAAGAAAGAGGTACAAAAGAGCAAGTCAAACGAGCTGCACAAGTTGAACCCTTTCGTGGATAGTCAAGATATCCTGAGGGTGGGAGGTAGATTGACACAAGCAACACTCCACCCTCATGTCAAGCACCCAGCTATCCTCCCCAAAGGACATCATGTATCTCGATTGTTAATAAAGCACTATCATGAGAAGGTGAAGCATCAGGGTCGTGGAATGACCATCAATGAACTACGTTCCAGTGGGATTTGGATCATAGGGTGTAGTAGTGAAGTGTCATCACTCATTTTCAAGTGCATTAAATGCAGAAAGCTCAGAAGGTGTAATCAAGAACAAAAAATGGCCGATCTTCCACCAGAGAGGATAGAAGCTACCCCTCCATTTACCTATAGTGGTATGGACTGCTTCGGACCATTTTATGTTAAAGATGGAAGGAAAGAGCTGAAGAGATATGGGCCTTCTATTCACCTGCATGTGTTCACGTGCCATCCACATTGAGGTATTGGATGACCTTTCCACTGATGCCTTCTTAAATGCGTTGCGCTGTTTTATTGCCATAAGAGGCAATGTAAGTCATCTACAAAGTGATCAAGGCACAAACTTTGTGGGAGCACGCAATGAATTTCAAGTATTGATGAAAGGAATGGAGCAAGAACGTGTGAAAGAGCTAGGATGCAACTTTGTCATGAACCCACCTGCTTCCAGTCACATGGGCGGCGTCTGGGAGAGGCAGATACGGACCGTGAGAAGTGTCCTCACATCCATCCTAGACCAGTCTGCTGGAAGATTAGACAGTTCTTCATTAAGAACATTCCTGTACGAAGTGATGGCTATAGTGAATAGTCGACCATTGACCACGGAACATCTCAATGATCCATTAGGACCTGAACCCCTAACTCCAAACCACATATTGACAATGAAATCGTCAATAATCGCACCACCACCTGGTGAATTTGTAAGGGAAGATCTCTACCTGCAGAAGAGATGGAAGAGAGTACAGTTCTTGTCCAATGAATTCTGGACCAGGTGGAGAAAGGAGTATTTGCTGAATCTACAGCAGAGGAGCAAATGGAACAAGGACAGGAGAAATGCTAAAGTGAATGACATTGTCCTGTTGCAAGATGATGGCACACCAAGAAATCAATGGAAGCTGGCGAAAGTAGTTGAAGTCTTCCAAGGAGCTGACGGAAGAGTCAGAAAACTCAAACTGTTACTTAGTGACACAACACTAGACCGTAAAGGCACATGCTCAAATAAGCCACTTTACTTAGAAAGGTCAATACACAAAACAGTACTTTTGCTTGAGGCTGAATAAGTAGGTTAGCTATTCAATGCCATTGTTTTGTTTATATTTGAAGGTTTATTTGTATATTTACATCAATGTTTTATAAGGTTCTGTTAACAATGTAATTTATTTATTGTAAATCACACAGTGTGTGATGGTGGGAGTGTAAATGCAGCCGTTTTTTGAATTTATTTTGAAAATACATACTTTTATTTTGACATGGTTAAAAATCGGAAGTAGCGTCTGTAAGCGACGTAAGCCACTCACAGTGATCAAAGAGCACATGTAGCGGTGATGTTTCCTGCTAGTTTGTTTCTTTATTACTCCATGTTACGTGGTGTTTGCTACAACTGTGTGTGAGTTGAAGAATATTTTGTTTGACTATGAAGATTGCTTCTGGGAAATGACTCTGCCGTTGGTTGAGAAGCAGGCTAAAGTGGTCAGTATTTCTCTGTATTCTTTATTAGCATTCGCTACAGTGCTAAGCCATGCTATTTATGTAATGATTGCAATGTTTAATGTTGTCTTTTATTTTTCTATTTAAAATTTGTAGTTCTACGGTGTTAATAAATATCTGTAAATGGAACCGGAGTCTCGCATTCAATCAATGGGCGGCATACTGTAATTTACGACTATGTAAGCTTATCAGTTTGACAGAATTTTCTACTTCATTGTGTTATAACTATAGTCAAACTATATCATTTTCCATTATCAAAGCATTTGTTATGAAAAATAGCAACCTACACATAGCCTATAGAAACAACAGAAGATGTCACAGGTCAGGTGTAATATAAATCTAGTGAATTCCCTTAATAGGTTATAAATTCTACAAGTTAGCCAAATTTACCATAATTACTACAATAAAACTATATAAATTCTAGTAAGGGTGTGTCATGAATAGTTTAAAAAGCTCCCTAATAATTGTTGGCGCAAGATGATGTCTGTCCCCTTTTCAGACTTTTGTTCATTTTGTCCATCAGTCTAGATCACGATTGACATTCTCTATAGCGTTTCAAAGTGTTTAACTCTCAATAGAATTCAAATGGATCACACATTTTATCATCAGTGTAGGGATGGCTCGTGGAAATCTTATCACACTTTTGGAGCTTAATACGATTCAGAGTAGCAGCCTAGTATGTTTCACTTTTGATTCGCGCACTAATGCATTAAATAAACAAGGCTTAATTTGCGCTGATGGTCTTTTCAGTTTGTACGGGAACCTAGCGCTTATAAAAGCTCTGAACGCATGATGTAGGCTATATAATTAATTAATAGTCTTATTTCCTCACCACCATATTTCTCACGCCGAGATCGCTGCAGTGAGAGAACTGCGCTCAATGCGCCGCTCAAAACACCGAGCGGCGTTGATCGGAGTCTCTCACTGCAGCGCGAACACGCACTGTGAAGCCTGGTTTTTAGCCGATGATGAGCGGGAAAAGGTAGAATGGCAGAAGTGCTCGTGCACCAATTACAACAAAGAATCGCGACTTTACACAACAGCATTGGACACACAGTTAAAGGAGAAGTTAACAGGACATTATTTTATGGACTTTCGAAGCAAAAAACAAGTGGGTATACGCAAATACTGATCCTTAGAAGCAAAAAGTAAGCATACGGCGTATGCGTGCGTATCGCCCCGACTACACCACTGATATTAACTATAACTTTTCCCTCAATAATCTCCTAATGTACTGTTTATTAATAGTTAGTAAGGTAGTTGTTAAGTTTAGGTAAAGGGTAGGATTAAGAATGTAGAATAAGGTCATGCAGATTAAGGCATTAAAGGATTAGTTCACTTTCAAATTAAAATTTCCTGGCTCTAAATTTCTCTAGCTCTCTTCTTCTTATTATTAGAATTTCAGCAGTGTAGACACTGCTAAGTGTATTACTGCCCTCCACAGGTCAAAGTTTGAACTAAATTGTCATATACAATATGCTAGAATAAGTATATAACAATTAGTTCAAACTTTGATCTGTGGAGGGCAGTAATACACTAAGCAGTGTCTACAATGCTGGAATTCTAATGGAGAAGAAGAAGAGAGCTAGTTCAAGTTATTGTTAAAACGTATATAATTAAAAAAAAAAAGAAAAAAAAAGAAAGAAAATGAGCAATGGTTTCTCTATATAAGACTCTTATTCCTCGTCTGGTATTGTTTAAAGCTCTTTGAAGCTGCACTGAAACTGTAATTTTGACCTTCAACCGTTTGGAGGCCTTTGAAGTCCACTATAAGGAGAAAAATCCTGGAATGTTTTCATCGAAAACCTTGATTTCTTTTCAACTGAAGAAAGAAGGACATGAACATCTTGGTGACATATAGGTGAGTAAATAAGGAAATTTTAATTTGAAAGTGAACTAATCCTTTAATATATGCTTAAAGGCAGGGTAGGTAAGAAATTTTGTTCCAAATTTGTTTAAACTTTCTATATATATACATGCATAATTAAAATGTAAGAACTCTGATAAAAAGAGTATAAAAATCGAGTGACTCTAGACCGTTTAATCTGTATTAAACACAGCTCATTATTTCCATCCGGGACGAAACATAGGATTGGCTTAGGCGGCTGTCACTCTCTCGCAACCATGGCAACCACCCTTTTGCCACACATGACCTGCCCACTTGCGCGCGCACGTTTGATTTGGGGAATCCAAGAGGCATGGATCCTAGGAGAAACAGCAAGCTAAATTCACAGTACCGGCCTATGCAGTTAGTGAAGGCAAACCAGGCAAAAAAGGAAGACAGTAACAGTACAAGAAAAGGCAATGAACAAAAAGTCTTTGGATAAACAAAGAAATAAAACGCGAGTTAATATCGGCGTGGCTCTCCAGCGATGGCGAGAACTGAGGGAACTCAAGGGGCTGAAAAGTGACTCCTTGATGGCTTTATTTCTGCTGGACAGGTAAATCTTTCTTTTTGTATTTTGATCATACATATTTTTTTTGTTTATTTTTTCATGAAGCATGTGTCATTAGCACACGTAGCTGCGTAATATAGCTAACATAACATTACTTAGCGAGCCGTAGTAGAGACGATAAATAATGATAGCTATAGTGTTGAATTGTGCATAATTTTACCCTCTGTCTAACTATTTTACCATGTTCACCTGTAAGTTTACCTGCACGTTTTTTTCGCCTTTGTTTTGTTTTTATATTCTCTACCTATGTTTACTGATGTCTTTATCTTGTATCTGTGTGTGTCGTACACACTTTGTTGTATGTGTGTGTTATTATTTTGTGTCTGCAATGCAGTTGTGAGTTGATATTTGGGTGTATGTTACTCTGTTGATCTGTAGAACAACGTATATGTTATGAATCTTACACGAAATTCATCTTCATCACAGTGTAAATGATGGTAATGGAAAAACGTGTATCATGCAACCTGTTTTTAGCTTTGCCTTATAGATAACTAGCTCGTTAGCAAATCAAAAAATATATATTTTAAACTTTACCAATATCATTATGCTAGCTTGATAGTGAGTACTAAAATACATCTTGTTTGTTTATCTTCATAATTATAAAGTTATTTTTATTACATGTGATTCTGACATGATGTCACTACATGCACTGTGCTCCTTCCTCTCCGCTCGTCTCAGGTAAATAATGCGTCTTCCAGCTCAGTGGTCGGAGTCGCACGTTCATGCGTTTTGGGGGCGTGGCTTTGGAAGGAGCCCAGAAGGGAGGGAGTGGAGTGAATGGAAATAATGAGCTGTCTTTAAAACAGTCGTGAGAGGTCTACAGACACTCGATTTTTATACTTTCTTTTTCAGAGTACTTACATTTTAATTATGTATTGATATATAAATAAAGTTTAAACAAATTTTGAAAAAAAGTTTTTTATACATTTTTTTGCCTACCCTGCCTTTAATAAGTACTAATAAATAGCAAATATTCTTGTAAGATGCATGCTAATAAGCAACTAGTTAAAAGACCCTAAAATAAAGTGTCACCAATAATTTCACTGCTAATATTCCTTACTGTTGAGAGCACAAATAAGATGCCAGAATGACAATGCCTTTCTAATTTTGTGTCAGTAGTTTGGTAATAGTATATGTGGGACCACAGAATCACTCACCTTCAGTAACACCCCAGAGGACAAAAGCAAAGAATAAAATGATATTTGGAAGAAACACATGAAAACACCCAAGAGTCCCGACATGTTTTCTTGCAGTGGTGTCTGAAATGGAAATACAGAGCATCAGTGAGGTATTTACATTTACATTTATCCATTTGGCAGACACTTTTGTACAAAGTGACTTACAAGTGAGGAATGCATCAAGCTGTTGCGAATTAGCTCAAAAGGGAAATATGAATTATTAATCATAACTCATTATAATTAATTATAATATTCTAATCAGTTAATTTAATTAACTTTATGTAGCTGAATTAATATTTTCTGTGGCCACAGAAAAATAACTCTTTCTTAGCATGTAGCTGTGATCGTAATCATTATCAGTGACATTGGTTTATAAGCAGATCAGAATCAACTCACAAGTTTTATTTAAATAAATCATGAACACATAGCTAGACTAAACATACACAGACATATATAGGATATATAGCATATATAGGAAATGAGAGAGTGGAAATGATATTGAATTGTAGCATAACAGGGGAATGGAGCTATGAAAAGAGTCATTTAACGAGCTGGAAGAACCATTAGTTTCTCACTATAAAGCGCCTTTGTTTAACAAAGGGGTTCAACATCTTAATACTAAATCGCCATTTAGTGTTCAAATACAATGCTTGCAAATGCCTTAGCTGTTGAGGAACGTCCGGATATGCAGGCTCAGGAGAAATTCTTGATGGTTTGGTCCAATGGTACTGAAGTTGTAATCAATATCTTCTGCGTTAAAAGAAAAAATGACAACAAACTTGCGCTGTTAATTTGACCCTGTTCTCGAGGAAGCTGTGCATGGCTTGAAGTGAATGAGGCCTGTCGGCACAGCTGTGCCAGCCGGCTGACCAGGTGAATTGACCAGCAATCAGTAGAATCAGCAAGAACAAAGGCAGAAGACTGGAAGAGCAAGCACGATCTGCATGGGGGCTTTTCAGCCTCTATAGCAATCACACCTTTGAATTTTGGCTTGACCAATGAGATCAATCAATGTCTCAAGTGTCTTTGAAGTGTATGTGGGGAGCAAGTGGTGATAGTTCTCAGTGGGGAGTCAGACATTATGTATTCTGCCTGTTGTGAATACTGACTTTTACAATTGTGTGTTTGAACGCTCCAGACACTAAAAAGCAATTAATCATGAAGATGCAAATAGATAGACACAAGAAGTGCTCACAATACAAGTTTCAGAAATTGCTTAGAGTAGCAATAAGCTAGAAAAGTGGGAATAAAGAAAGTGAAAACATGTTTTTTTTTATGATGAGATTAAATGCTCAGGAAAGAGATGAGTTTTCAGTTGTCTTTTGAATATTTCCAGGGATTCTCCATTCCAGATGACAGTGAGGAGATCATTCCACCAGGAACAGTGAACAAATATGTTCTGGAGAGTGATTTTGTGCCTCTCTGTGATGATTAAATGAGCCTTCACTCATTTAGCGATCGCAGGTTTCTGGTAGGAGTGTAGACTCGTAAGAGTGAGTGGAAGTAGGAGGGTGCTGAGCCTGTGGTGAATCATCTACACCTTGAACTTGATGGCAAGCATCAGCGCCTTGAATCTAATGTGAGCAGCAAGTGGTAGCCAGTGCAGAGAGATGAAGAGAGGGCTCGTTTGGGCTCGTTTGGGCTCGTTTGGGCTCGTTAAAGACGAGACGTGCTGCAGCGTTCTGATTCATTTGTAGAGGCTTGATTGTGCATGATGGCAGTCCAGCCAGAAGAGCATTGCAGTAATCAAGCCTAGAAATGACCAGGGCCTGGACCAGAAGTTGAGTAGCATGCTCTGTTAGGAAGGGCCTGATTTTCATGATGTTGTGTTGTGCAAATCTGCATGACCGAGCTGTCTTCGCAATGTGGTCCTTGAAGGTCAGTTGATCATCAAAGATTACTCCAAGATTTCTGGCCAATCTTGATGGGGTTATTGATGATGTAGCAGATGGTGAAATCATGCAGAGAAGATGGCAGAGATTGGCAGAGAAGATGAGAAGCTCAGTCTTTGCCAGGTTGAGGTGCAGGTGATGTCCGCCAGACAGCTTGAGATTCGAGCAGCTACTGTGGGATCATCTGGATGAAATGAAAGGTAGAGCTGCTTGTCATCAGCATAGCAATGGTAGGAGAAACCATGTGCCTGAATGATGGGACCAAGTGATGTAGTGTAAATGGAGAAGAGGAGGGGTCCAAGCACTGAACCCTGAGGAACCCCTGTGGTCAGTTGATGAGCTTTGGATACCTCCCCTCTCCAGGCAACCCTGAAAGACCTTCCTGTGAGATAGGATTCAAACCAGAGAAGCGGAGTACCTGTGATGCCCAGTGATAAGAGGGTGGACAGAAGGATCTGATGTGTTAAAGGCAGCAGATAGATCGAGCAGAATGAGAACTGATGATTTGAAATGAGCCTTCAAAATCCACAGGGCTTTAGTCACTGTCAGTAATTTAGTCTAAGTTGAATGACCACTCTTGGTTGATGTCTAGCTGGTTATTCTAAGAGTGGAAAGATGATACCTGGTTGAAAACAAGCTGTTCAAGTGTTTTTGCTATGAACGGAAGGAGAGAGACAGGTCTGTAATTGTCTGTAAGTGACCTGTTTAATGTGGGTTTTTAAAGCAGTGGGGTTACCCGAGCCTGCTTGAAAGTGGAAATGCCAGTGTGGAGAGATGTGTTGATAATGTGTGAGTGCTGGTAAAAGTAGGAGAGAGATGGCCTGCAGAAGGAAGGAGGAGATGGGATCTAGGGGGCAGGTGGTAGGACAGCTAGAGAGGAGAAGTTTAGATACTTCTGCCTCGATGAGGGCAGAGAAGGAAGAGAGAAGATTTGTGGATGTGTTTTTTCTGAGTTCCTGTGTGTGTGGAGCGGAGAACTGATCACTGATGGTAGATGTTTTGTCAGTGAAGAAATTAGCAAAATCATCAGCAGTTAAAGAGGTGGTGGTGGAGGGGGACAGAGGAGAGAGCTGAATGTTTTGAAAAGTGTGCGTGTGTTTGAAGCGCTGCTTATCTTGTTGTGGAAATATGAAGATTTAGCAGCTTGAACATCATCAGAAAATGATGAGAGCAGAGACTGATACCCACCTAGGTCAGATGGGTCTTTGGATTTGTGCCATTTTCTCTCTGGAGACCTGAGTTTGCTCCGGTGTTCACAAAGAACAGAGAGAGTAATACTTGGCTATTTCATATGCAAAGATGTCAGCCAATCACAGCAGTGGGCGTTTACACTGAAGTCTCACAGAGACACGCCCCTTAAAACAGTGTTCAAACCAGAGAATAAAATAAGAAAGGAAAAATGCCTTTTATTTATAAATTATGACAATTTTGAATGTAAAAAGCATACTAACATTATAAGTGCACCCCAGGAAACATTATTAAACAATAAAACAACGCAGTTCATGACCCCTTTAAATAGTGCACTATTTGAGAGGACAGTCATCTGTAGTGGTGCCCGAAACCATAGTGAATGTTACTGAGTGCACTCATTCAATCCCACAATGCACCACATCAATGAGTGTACAACCGATGTACACTTAACAGCTAGAGAATACCCATAATGCAATGTGAGAGTCGTGCCGAATGAATTCTCGTGTCTGATTAGAGGATGGCGCCCGCAGTTGAATCATCCATCCACTTCTCGATGTGGTTACAGCATAGTATCATACAGGTATAAATTAATTTTTACTTGATTATTAAATTGTTTAATTTTGGTTTATATTTGCTAATTTACATGACAAAGCTAAATTTGTTACTCATTACTCATTGTTCATTACTTCTGGTGCTGCAGTTTGTTTTAATTTAGCGGTAATCAGGGAACCGGCTTTACTGACGAAAGGCGCGTGACAGTCGCATGCGATATATTGCCCAGCCCTACCTCCCGGTGCACTCAGTGTCCAAATTCACTCACTTCTCTCATTCACTCATTCAAGTGAACTACAGTATATTAGTGGACTAATGTAAGGAATAGTAAATGAGGGTATAGGGGGTGATTTCGAACACTGCATCTGAGTTGACTTACTCTGAGATGGGAAACTCTGAGTTTTCAGTTCCAGAACAGCTGAATTGAGTTAGTTCAGACGACTTAAGTTAAGCGTGTGCACCACGACTATGACAAGCCATGATCAATGGAGTTCCTATATTACGATTCACCATGGAAACAGCACCCAACAAAAAGATGTTTGCATGCTTTTGAGTCAATATGTAAGTTTCTTTATAACTGTTAAAATATCAGAGGTGAAAACTGGCAGAACGTTAAGTTACTGAACTAATATTTTAATGATATCCCATGGGCAAAAAACAAAACAAAAAATGTGGCAGCAGCTAAGGAGCGGTCCTGACCCAAGATATAGATGGTGTAGAACATGTCATTGCTTTCACTTCATGTCTTTTGCAGTTTCAGAGAAAGAGTGCTGCGCAGTGATATGGGCAGTTGAAAAATGGAGACCTTATTTGGAGGGATGACGTTTCGAGGTGATCGCTGATCACACTGCTCTAACCTGGGTATTCAACCATCCAAACCCATCTTCACGTCTGATCCGTTGGTCCATTCGCCTGGAATACTTTGATTTCACAGTCAAGTTTTTAAAAAGGTCAATGCAACATCATGCCAAATACTCTCTCACGCAGTTTCCCAGATACCTCACCACTCATTATACTGTCACAGGTAAAATCCCAAGACTCATCAACCACTTTCTCTTCATTTCCCGTTGAATGGTCAGACATTGCAAAAGCCCAACAGGAAGATGCAGACATTCAAGAGCTCATCGAAAAAAACAAAACATCTGCTGATCCAGATTCCATGCACATTCATTAACTGTTGAAAAATGGATTTCTGTTCCGCAGCACGGCACAAGGACAGGGAGGACCCAAACTTCAAGTAGTCTTCCCCACTTGCTTAAGACAAGATTTCCTCAACTACGCACACAACAACCCTCTAAGTGGACATCTTGGCAGACTCAAAACTCTGCTGAAACTTGTGGACATTTGCTACTGGCCTACTCTGACCTCAGGTGTGTGGAAAACTTGTAAGGAGTGTCAAGTATGTCAGCAACACAAACCATCCATTTCAAAACTAGCCAGCCAAGTGCAGTCTACGCCAGTATTGGAACCCGGACATATGAAATATATATCAGAGATATATCAATTGTACTAAGTTTCTTTTTTTTTTTTAAAAAACTAAACAAAGGGTTCAAAAGTTATATCCTTTACAAAAGTGAATGTTTGAACTGGTGGTAGCACTATAGAGTTGGTCCTAGATGCTCCAAAGTTGCTACTTATGGTTCATAGGACTGCCAGTGACCACCATTCGGGAAGAAGAAAAATAATTAATTTGTACATAAATGCACTGCATGTTGTATTTCATAGCTTCAAATTAGATCATTCTTAGCCACAATTCCTGGAACAGATGCAACTTCTGCAACATTTCCTGCCACAATACCTTTTGCGGTCTGGGCATGTGTCGCACTGAGATTCGAACCCACGATGCGAAGCATTCGGGATCTGTGTGTGATGAGTAGGGTGGGCGAGGGCTATGAGGGAACTTTATTTTATGTTTTGTAATGTGGCCGGCAGTTGTCCGTGAGGAACTGCCGGCATTTTACTTTCATTTTGTATTGGTTTATTTTGAATTAAAGTTATGTTGAACCTTCGCCGGTTCCCGTCTCTTTCTTCCCGTACATACAAACTGTATTACATTGGATAAAATAAAGTCCAGGCCTGGTCCTCTCTCGTCCTTCACTGTTGTCACTCCTCCTTTTATGCTTCCGGAGCTCCTCCGTGAGAGATTTGAGGCCGGTGCGACTTGCAGCTGAAGCTCGTTATCACTCGCATCACCGACCTCGCGCCGTTCCCTCACCGCTCTTGCCCGCCCTGCTCGTCACACTGTGGTTTAACACATTGAGCTAATCGGTCATGCATGTTTACCAGCCTGCTGAGGAGAGACTTCAGTGTGAGAATGACTTCATAAAAAAAGTTCCTTAGCATGTTAACCAAATTAGCATGCAAAGCTACAGTCCAGGTGAGAATGAACACAGATAGAGGATTATTATTATTATTATTATTATTATTATTATAGGAGGAACAACAACAACAATAATAATAATAATAATGTAAACTAACGACCCCAGGTGGCTGATAAGGGGAATAAAACAATAGTCTTGTCTTTTGTTTAGTCATATTTTTAAAATGTTGGCAAGTGGTGTGTGAGCATGATTTCATGGCTGATAATATATTGTCTAAATTAAAGGCCTGCAAGTGATATCCAGGCAGCGTTTCTCACAATTAATAAGAAAATTGACACTTTGAATATACCTTTATCTTTTGATCTGCAGTAGATTAGACAGCAGAACAGAAGTGCAGATCCTGATGCAGTAAGACAGAGAATCAACACCATTATGTGCAAAGTAGAAAAACCTGAATGAAACCAAAATAGTCACTGTTCACAAGAGTTTCATCTCTATAACCAAATTCACAGAACAGCATTACAGTTAAATACTGGTTTATTGGACTGATTATAACTTCTGCTGCCATTGAAATACAAAGTATACATTTTCTTATTTGTCTGTTGATGGTCTTGGTAGAGGAGAACCAGGATATTTTCATCTTTATCTGTTTTCTTCCATGACACCTCTTCAATATCATCAGGTGGGATGTGAGAGTCCACGGAGCAGCTAAGAGTGACGTCCTCGCCCACATACGCAGATATGGAGTGATTTGATCCTGACACTATAAAATGCTCTGCAAGAATGAACAGTTATATAAATACCAAAGCAGGGGATATATAAATACAGTATATTTCATACAACTGTATTGAAAATATTGTCCAGAATGTTCACAACTCAATTAGCTTACCAGCATATTTTATTTCAACCAAAGTTTCATCAGTATCCTGGTCATTGTGAACTTTACAACTGTAAATCCCCTGATCTTCAGCTCTCACACTGTTCAACAGGAGGGAGAAGTTTCCATGTTGAATCTCCTCAGTGAAGAAATGAGCTCTATCATGATAATCCTGGTGCTGGGCCTCTGGTCTTTTCTCACCATTTTGAAACAGATGCACCAGAGTCTCTGAGTCTGTTCTTCTCCATTCCACCTCCAGAAGCTCCACTGGTAAGAATGAGTCAACAGAACAGGGCAGAACCACTGAATCTCCCAGAGGAACAACCAGAGGACCGGAGGGACCTTTCACCTGAAAGCCTAACAAACAGAGGAAATAAGTATATAAATAATATACAGTCAAACCAAAATTTATTCAGACAGCTTGAATATTTCATTTATTATTACAGTTTTTTCACTATAGTTTAAAAATGGTAATAAAACATGACAAGATCTCAGAGTTAAACTGTATCAGAAAAAGTCAGATAACACTTAAGCAAAACATGGTTAGGTCAAAGTGTCGGAATAATTTTTGGTTCCAATTTTACTGGTAGTCTACTGTATGAAGAATTTTTGGGTACAATATGTCACTGTTTAGTTTATTTTGATATCCTCAGTTACATAAGGAACTATAGTGTCCTGCACATTTTGTTTTCATGTCTAGCTTGTTTCCATGGCTTCTCATTGATGTTTGGTTAGTCATTATGTTCTGTGTATTTAAACCATCAGTTTGAGTTTGCTCATTGTCCTATAATGTCTATATTTTTCATGACGAAAGTAAGCTGTTTTCTGTGAATGTGCAAGACTTCTGATTCATTAGACTCTATAGGGAAATAACAAAAAGAACATCAAAGTTCATTAAACAACTGTTTGCACTACAAACCAGTTTATATTACAGAACGCTGAAATAATATGCTAAGAAATGCTAGTTTGCAGTATCAGTCAGTATAACCAGTGTTTTGTATATCTAAATAAATTACACTGGAAGCCAGACACATTCAATTTACAAATAGCCGTGCACGCTTTTATGCGAAAAATAAGGTGGATACCAGGGGTGCCCAATCCTGTTCCTGGATCTCTACCTACCTGCAGACTTCAGATCCAACCCTGATCAAGCACACCTGTCTGTAATTTTCAAGTGATCCTGAAGATCTTAATTAGCCTATTCAGTTTAATCAGGGCTGGAGCTGAACTTTGCTGGAACACGATTGGGCACCCATGATCTTTGCTGTTACTTAACTGTTACATTTTCTTCTACACCGTAGTTTTGCTCCTCGTTTGGATCAGGGCTTAAAGTGGGGCTTATCCTTTTTCAAATATTACCTTTTAAAGATCAGTTTCAAAGATCAAACTGCATGAAAAATAGTTACTGTCTCTCAAAAGAAAGAGTCTGTCTGAACTGTCAAAGCAAGTTGTCAGGAATCCAGTCTCACTTCCGTAACTTGCATAAGTAACAAAGTAACACATTTGCATAATGCCCACCACAGGTCTTCATTGGCTGTCCGCAAACACTTAGCTGGTTACTGTTGTGATGTAAAGAAAAAACACTGTTTTCTGCGCTGCCAAAGAAAATTCTTTTTGCATACAGATGATTCATTACTGATGTATATCATTTCTACCTGGTGTTTAAAATATGTAGTTTTGTGTTTTATTTTGTGTCAACCCAGTACAGCTGTCTCTTGCTAAACTCACATTATTACTGTATTACTGAAACAGTTCTGCTAATCAGCTGTTGGCCCACTATAACTTAAATTGTGTGAATTAATGCAGATATTCATCTTGCTACTTTGAGCAGTGATAAAGGATGCAGCCAGATTTGTTTTACAATGACTTGGACTTTATTGTCATGCACATGAGTCATTCTATATTTAGGGTTACATTTCAGGTCAGCCAAAAAGTCAGGAAATCAGTATTCTTTTTTGATAAATAAACTAGGTGGTTGGATAATATATCCCCTTAATGTGCTAAATTAATTATTTGGCAAACTTAAGCTCTAATGACTTTTTAAATATGTTAATGAAAATTAACATTTGATTCAATATTTTGTCAACTGTGTTACAGACAAATGCTGTGTCAAATGAAACATGAATTGAAGTACCACATGTTTGATAACACATTTGTTTGAAGGTTTTTGAGGTTTTCTTTCTAACTGATTTGAAAATGAGCTGAATCACGGGCGTCTGACATGTCTCTTTTCATACAGATTACATAAACAGAGAATATTTGTTTTCGATTTGACTTACACGATTTAAACGACAGATCACGCATCACGTTAGATTTCTTTATTTTACAAAAAGCCCAACATTTTGTTTTTACTCTGAGTGTACACAAATAAAAGAAGATATTCTATAGTTTCAATTGATATATTACTTAAGTCTCTATGACAAAAAATGACAGAGTATTTTAAGTTTGTTTTGCTGCATGTGAAAAAAATCCTGCAAATGCGCCGGCGCGTTACCCAACCCCAGAGAGTTAATATGATATTGTAAAATCGATCTATCTCACTGCAGTGTGTAACAGTGTTTCACAGCAGCCGCCGAGCGAACGCTCAGAGTAACGTTATAATATCATTTTCAATACACTCAAATGTATCTAATATGATAAACAGAGCTGTGTTACCTCATACTCATGACCGGAAAAGCAGAAGCTGCGACTGTGTCTGTTAAAGTTCTGCTTCTCTCAAGCTGTGTCGCACTCGTCTCTCATTAGCAATCGCTCCAGCTCCTCATTCAGCTCCAACAGCACTCGCCCTTCTCTGCTTCATACAGTAACGTTAATAATCTCATCCATGAACATGATTTCTGCCTGAGTCCCGTCCCGTTTTTTTTCCACTGACTGTGAGGTGAAGTCGACATCTCCCAAGATTACGCGCTCAAACTTGGCATCATCAAGCTACACCTTTGTTTTGAATAGGCGACCTCTAGCAGCAAAAAATGTACACATTGTAGCTTTAATATTATGGCTAATTTCAAATCATGGAGTCATATCGAATTCATGAATCCTCCATGAAATTATTGTAATATATAGTATTTACGGTAAATATGAACTCAGTATCCAAAAAGCCTTTTAAATACACACATTATAATAATATGGATTATAATCTTAATGAATATATAATATTATAAAGGCAAATTAAGTCATATAATGCATCATGACACTTCAAGTTGTTAAGACTTATACAATAACATCATAACACTTTATCAGTCATGACTAAGGAGAAATAGATATATGTCAAATTTATACTATTATAGGTTCCCAGATAGCAAGCAATGATCGAAATAATGTTAAATCAATGTTAATGTGTCAACGTTAAACTCATTGAATCAATATCACTTTTGCACTCTTAATTAATGTTGAAAAAATGTTGAAATTTCAACAAAAAATCAATGGAAATGGCATTAAATCAATGAAAATTAAGAAGATATTTAAGAAAATGAAACACAACTACAACTGAAATAAAGCCACACAGCCTGAATTCAACTGAAAATAAAAGACAAAAAATCTCTCAAGATCTCAGCAGAAGTTCTTTTTGCGAATTAACAGAGGTTTAGATGTTGATGTTTTATTGAAAATGTTTAGTCACCATTTTGGTGATAAGTATTTCCTTTAGTTGGGCAGTTCGACTCTTGGCTTTTTGTCTGAGTTTGTGGTTTTTGTAACAGTGTTTACCAAAACACATCATTTGTTGCAATGGAATCAGAAACAATGATAACTGGGTGATACAGTTTTCAGACTCATAAAGCAAAATCTGTGGAGTGCTATGATGACTGTGTCCTCTGTAGATCAGTTCCCCTGGTACCAACAATGCGCACAAACTGCTTCTGAGGTAAAAATAAAACCAGAATGGACTAACAACGGTGTGCAGCAGAGACTGAAATTTTGATAAGCTCCATTGAAAAGGTGAAGCCTGTATTATTCAGCAAGTTTTCACCTTCGCTCACTCGCGAAGATAAGGAAAGAGAGTGGGCAAAAATTCTGCGGTAGCCTATCTGGCATTTCTTGTAGCGCAGAGTCTGTGAAGGAAAAATTCACCATTTTTGCAAGCGAAACAAAAAAGAAAGCTGCTATACAGGCAAAGGAGGTAAAGAAAACGGGAGGGGGAACGAGCGACACTTCATCGCTAACCCCTTCGGAAACGCAAATGCTGGGTGTTATTGACAAGGTGCACTATGAATGTAAGACAACACAGAGCTGGTTGTTTTGTAACATTTGGTTTGAAGGTAGCAAATAAACTTCAGTGCTAATATGAAATTTATACAGCTATGCTTTCATTATTGACCCAGGCATGCCTGGTGGTTACGAGGTAGGACTGGAGATGGAGCTGGACCAAAGTGAACTGACCAGGCCTATCATGTATACGATGGAAGGAAAAACTCTGATCGGCCGCATACTCTCATCTTCCATGCACTAAGATGGCATGACAGGTCAGCGATCGTGAAGGGTGCTCGGCAGGAGTATCCGGTGAAATACATGCAGGACAATGTCATGCTACTATTTTTTCCAGACTTTTGTCCAGCCACAACTACCAAGAGAAAGAGCTTTAATCCAGTCTTGAAGAAGATGACAGCACTCGGTCTCCAGCTATATTTTCCTAGCCCTCATCTGTCCGGCGGCAACTGAACTACGGCACAAAGGTGAGAAGAAGATGCTTGACTCTCCTCAAAAAGCAGAGGATTTTGTCACTGAAGATGTATTCTGCAGTGCTGTGAAGCAGCGGGAAGGCAACCGTCTCCATCCCTACAGTGAGGGAAAATTAATGACGATGTTTGTGGTGATCCTAACTGCCCTGAAGAGAACAATAACAGGATGGCCATGGACACCTGTTAATTTTTTTTGGAACCTTGCCCTTGTTCTGTACATTTGTCTGCTGACTGGTAAATAGTCTGTAAATGAGGCTGATTTGGGCCCTGAAGAAGTTTTGACATGCCCTGACATTTGTGCTTTTTTCAGTTGTTCATAAACATATTAATGACACAAGTGTCATTACACTGTATTCAGCACAAACTAGGCTACCGTAATATGTGAGGAACATGTATGTACATATTTGTGTTTTTGAAGGAATAATGTTTATGCGTGGTTATTGAAAAAACAAAAAACTTAAGTCACTGAAATAAGGCCAAAAAAAGTATATTAAGTCTGTGTTCACAAGACTTCTGGGTATTGGAGGTTGTAGACTAGAGGTTTTGCTTCAGAATGATGTAAAAATTATCCTGCCTTCTCGTTCATATATTACGGAAGCCCTGAACCGCATGGTGAAAAAAAAAAAAAAAAACTTGGTAGGGAGGAAAAAAAAAATCGAAAAGTTATCTCATTATTTCAACATAATAAGTCGTTATAACGACATAATATCTCGTTATTTCAACATAATAAGTCGTTATAACGACATAATATCTCGTTATTTCAAGATATTAAGTCGTTATAACGACATAATATCTCGTTATTTCAACATAATAAGTCGTTATAACGACATAATATCTCGTTATTTCAAGATATTAAGTCGTTATAACGACATAATATCTCGTTATTTCAACATAATAAGTCGTTATAACGACATAATATCTCGTTATTTCAACATAATAAGTCGTTATAACGACATAATATCTCGTTATTTCAACATAATATCTCGTTATTTCAAGATATTAAGTCGTTATAACGACATAATATCTCGTTTATAACGACATAATATCTCGTTATAACGACATAATATCTCGTTATTTCAACATAATAAGTCGTTATAACGACATAATAAGTCGTTATTTCAACATAATAACTCTTTATTATCTATCAAGTATGATAAAGGACGTGCTCGTGATAATGTCCCCAGTGGCGCAATGTTAAAATATTGGACCGCCAGTCTAGCTTTTACTGCGATCGCCGCGGTTCGAATCCGCCTTTTGCCGAGTTCGTTCTTCTCTAGTTTCACTTCACATATCAAAAAAGCCATTTATTTTCAATAGAAATTAAAGCAATGTTATAAAAGTGCAAATAACCTGCCTAACGAGTGTTTAATAAAATTCAAAGTATTTATTGGGCAGGATTAGCAGCATGTTCGATATTACCCACTAGAGGGCAGAATAAGACAGGGAATCAATTAAACAGCGCAATAGTTATGTTGAACTACTGTTACAATTTGGTGCTCCAAAATCCCAGAGGTTTATCATGGGAATTTGCGTTCATCCCAGGCTAACCTTTATTGAGGTTAAATTTATTAGACCATAAATTTATTAGACATCCTATTTATACTAAATGACAATAGCAGCATTTTCACGATATGCTATTTATACTAGGTGAAAGTAGCGATATATTCTATTGACACCATGTAAAAGTAGCTTATCAGTTCTTTGCAAGAAGTGTAAATAGTATTTAGATGCTGTAGGCTGGTATTGGCAGATACTATTTGTACCTCAGTATTTTTGTACAGGATGCAATAATATCATATAGAGTGATTATATTTATTAAAATTATTAAATGGATGCTGCATTATTGGGAGAAAAAAAACCCTCCACTTTCCACCAACCCTACTCAATGAACACTTTTAATATTATTAAACACTTGTTCACATTTTATTTCCACTTTTTGAACATTATTTTCATTTTATTGAAAATGTATATGATGAGAAAATAGGAGTGAGCTCTATTATTGGGTGAGCTCTGCAAAATGCTGATTCGACCCTGCAGCGATCGCTGTAAAAGCCAAAATCTGAAACCCTACATGCTATTGTTACGCCACTGAATACATCGAATTACAACTGTCCCTTTTTAAACTTCAGTGGCCCAACCAGACATTGGAACTATACTGTAAAGACAAGGGACGCTATTTGCACACTCCGTGTCCTATTATTTCAATATATTAGCACCTATTTTGATTTTTATATCTTTAGAAAATATTACAAAGCAGTTTGTTTGCAAACCCAGAATAATAATTAAAAAAAAACCCGCTTAAAAACGTTTTTGGCCCCTGGACTAGTGCATCTCTATGTTTTATTATAGTTCAAATCAGATTGGACACCGGGCTGTAAGTTTGACACCCCTGACATTTGCACTGTAAATTGTTTTATTTACTATGGTCTAATAAATTTAACCTCAATGAAGGTTAGCCTGGGATGAACGCAAATTCCCATGATAAACCTCTGGGATTTTGGAGCACCAAATTGTAACAGTAGTTCAACATAACTATTGCGTTCTTTAATTGATTCCTTGTCTTATTCTGCCCTCTAGTGGGTAATATTGAACATGCTGCTAACCCTGCCCAATAAATACTTTTAATGTTATTAAACACTCGTTAGGCAGGTTATTTGCACTTTTATAACATTGTTTTAATTTTTATTGAAAATGAATGCCTTTTTGATATGTGATGTGAAACTAGAGAAGAACGAACTCGGCAAAAGGCGGATTCGAAACCGCGGCGATCGCAGTAAAAGCTAGACTGGCGGTTCAATACTTTAGCGTTACGCCGCTGGGGACGTTGATGGGCGAACCTCCTTTATCATACTTGATAGATAATGAAGAGTTATTATGTTGAAATAACGACTTATTATGTCGTTATAACGACTTATGTTGAAATAACGAGATATTATGTCGTTATAACGACTTATTATGTTGAAATAACGACTTATTATGTCGTTATAACGACTTATTATGTTGAAATAACGAGATATTATGTCGTTATAACGACTTATTATGTTGAAATAACGAGATATTATGTCGTTATAACGACTTATTATGTTGAAATAACGACTTATTATGTTGAAATAACGAGATATGTCGTTATAACGACTTAATATCTTGAAATAACGAGATATTATGTCGTTATAACGACTTATTATGTTGAAATAACGAGATATGTCGTTATAACGACTTAATATGTTGAAATAACGACTTATTATGTCGTTATAACGACTTATGTTGAAATAACGAGATATTATGTCGTTATAACGACTTATTATGTTGAAATAACGAGATATTATGTCGTTATAACGACTTATTATGTTGAAATAACGACTTATTATGTTGAAATAACGAGATATTATGTCGTTATAACGACTTATTATGTTGAAATAACGAGATATTATGTTGAAATAACGACTTAATATCTTGATATAACGACATAATATCTCGTTATTTCAACATAATAAGTCGTTATAACGACATAATAAGTCGTTATTTCAACATAATAACTCTTCATTATCTATCAAGTATGATAAAGGAGGTTCGCCTATCAATGTCCCCAGTGGCGTAACGCTAAAGTATTGAACCGCCAGTCTAGCTTTTACTGCGATCGCCGCGGTTTCGAATCCGCCTTTTGCCGAGTTCGTTCTTCTCTAGTTTCACATCACATATCAAAAAGGCATTCATTTTCAATAAAATTAAAACAATGTTATAAAAGTGCAAATAACCTGCCTAACGAGTGTTTAATAACATTAAAAGTATTTATTGGGCAGGGTTAGCAGCATGTTCGATATTACCCACTAGAGGGCAGAATAAGACAGGGAATCAATTAAAGAACGCAATAGTTATGTTGAACTACTGTTACAATTTGGTGCTCCAAAATCCCAGAGGTTTATCATGGGAATTTGCGTTCATCCCAGGCTAACCTTCATTGAGGTTAAATTTATTAGACCATAGTAAATAAAACAATTTACAGTGCAAATGTCAGGGGTGTCAAACTTACAGCCCGGTGTCCAATCTGATTTGAACTATAATAAAACATAGAGATGCACTAGTCCAGGGGCCAAAAACGTTTTTAAGCGGGTTTTTTTTAATTATTATTCTGGGTTTGCAAACAAACTGCTTTGTAATATTTTCTAAAGATATAAAAATCAAAATAGGTGCTAATATATTGAAATAATAGGACACGGAGTGTGCAAATAGCGTCCCTTGTCTTTACAGTATAGTTCCAATGTCTGGTTGGGCCACTGAAGTTTAAAAAGGGACAGTTGTAATTCGATGTATTCAGTGGCGTAACAATAGCATGTAGGGTTTCAGATTTTGGCTTTTACAGCGATCGCTGCAGGGTCGAATCAGCATTTTGCAGAGCTCACCCAATAATAGAGCTCACTCCTATTTTCTCATCATATACATTTTCAATAAAATGAAAATAATGTTCAAAAAGTGGAAATAAAATGTGAACAAGTGTTTAATAATATTAAAAGTGTTCATTGAGTAGGGTTGGTGGAAAGTGGAGGGGTTTTTTTTCTCCCAATAATGCAGCATCCATTTAATAATTTTAATAAATATAATCACTCTATATGATATTATTGCATCCTGTACAAAAATACTGAGGTACAAATAGTATCTGCCAATACCAGCCTACAGCATCTAAATACTATTTACACTTCTTGCAAAGAACTGATAAGCTACTTTTACATGGTGTCAATAGAATATATCGCTACTTTCACCTAGTATAAATAGCATATCGTGAAAATGCTGCTATTGTCATTTAGTATAAATAGGATGTCTAATAAATTTATGGTCTAATAAATTTAACCTCAATAAAGGTTAGCCTGGGATGAACGCAAATTCCCATGATAAACCTCTGGGATTTTGGAGCACCAAATTGTAACAGTAGTTCAACATAACTATTGCGCTGTTTAATTGATTCCCTGTCTTATTCTGCCCTCTAGTGGGTAATATCGAACATGCTGCTAATCCTGCCCAATAAATACTTTGAATTTTATTAAACACTCGTTAGGCAGGTTATTTGCACTTTTATAACATTGCTCTAATTTCTATTGAAAATAAATGCCTTTTTTGATATGTGAAGTGAAACTAGAGAAGAACGAACTCGGCAAAAGGCGGATTCGAACCGCGGCGATCGCAGTAAAAGCTAGACTGGCGGTCCAATATTTTAACATTGCGCCACTGGGGACGTTATCACGAGCACGTCCTTTATCATACTTGATAGATAATAAAGAGTTATTATGTTGAAATAACGACTTATTATGTCGTTATAACGACTTATTATGTTGAAATAACGAGATATTATGTCGTTATAACAAGATATTATGTCGTTATAACGACTTAATATCTTGAAATAACGAGATATTATGTTGAAATAACGAGATATTATGTCGTTATAACGACTTATTATGTTGAAATAACGAGATATTATGTCGTTATAACGACTTATTATGTTGAAATAACGAGATATTATGTCGTTATAACGACTTAATATCTTGAAATAACGAGATATTATGTCGTTATAACGACTTATTATGTTGAAATAACGAGATATTATGTCGTTATAACGAGTTATTATGTTGAAATAACGAGATATTATGTCGTTATAACGACTTATTATGTTGAAATAACGAGATAACTTTTCGATTTTTTTTTTTTCCTCCCTACCAAGTTTTTTTTTTTTTTTTCACCATGCGGTTCAGGGCTTCCGTAATATATAACAATATATTGATTTAGTTTTTGTAAGACACCTTTTGTCAAGAAACACAGTGTAATGACTCATCACTAGACATGGGATCCATTTTGCAAGCTTTATTAAAAGTACTCGTCGTCGTACAGGCAGGGGTCAGAACCAGCAAACACCGCAATGAAGAGCAGGCAGAATCGTGGTCGGAAACAGGCAGGAGGTCAGGGTAACAAGCAAGGTTCACAGTCCAAAGAACAGGCACTAGGTCGGTGGGCAGGCAGCAACGGGTCAGTAACAAGAAACAAACAAAGACAGCAACAGGTAATCCAACAGGGTATAAACGCTCAGAATTGTCAGTCGGGGCAATGATCAAGACTTTGCGTAGTAACAGTGTCTGGGAGCTGCTTAAATAGTGTTCATAACGAGCTGCAGCTGGCGAGCAATCAGAGTCCAAGGCACGGGGTTATGGGAAATGTAGTGCGAATCAGTATACATGGATGAGTGGATGCGTGAGTGTCAGTATTCAGGAGATGGAGCCCTCTGCTGACCAGTAGAGGGAATCACGGGGTTCGTCTCCGTGACACACAGTATGCGTGGAGGCGTGAATCATCATGAATAATGGGTCATTTACACCTGAGAAGACAAAAGAATTGCATAATGAGTTGTAATGACCTGCATAAATAATGAGCTCTTTCCGTTAGGTAGGCTGTGAAATCATGTCTCAAGCTCAAGCTATCAAACATACAAAAAAATAACAGCAATATTGTGACAAATTATTATAAAATAATGGTTTTATATTATATACTTTAAAATATAATGTATTTCTGTGATGCAAAGTGTCTGAAAAATTATGTTACCTCTATGGTATTTCATATAGGCTTTTAGCTTAAAAGCATGGACATTTGGAGAAATATTGATGGATTCTCATATGTTTATGTCAATTTTCTATACAGAGGAGTAATATTTATTCAATATTTATTGTCATCACTGTGAGCACTGGATGCTGTGTTTTCAATTCATACTTGCAGCTGGAGGGCACTCTGTGCACCTTTAGTCCACAAATTAATCTAAAGAAGAACAGGACATGTCTTCCAGAGGTCGCTAACTATGGCTTTAACATACAGATAAACACTTTTCAAGACAATAAATACACGATTGAGATGATGTATACATGTATTGCCTGTATTGCCTGTAATTTGCGTCTGAATAGCGCTGGCTCCGTGGGCGTGGCCGCATTAGTGGATAATGAGCTGAATCACGGACTTCTGACATGTGTCTCTTTTCATACAGATTACATAAACAGAGGATTTTTGTTTCCGATTTGACTTACACGATTTAAAACCTGACATTTCTTTAGACATAAGTGTAATTTTTTTTTATTAGTATTCACTAAGTTACAGTTCATTTTCTGAGAACTATCAGATTGGACTTCCTTCAGAGGGAGACGACAGATCACGCAGAAACTATGTTTCTCATTGGGCCTGGGGACATGTTTTGCATTGAAGTCTACTGGTCTTGTATCAACATTTGTTTCTGCTGTTTATGCAGACCTACATTCTCGGTAATGTGCGGCCTGCTCTGGTTTTTATACACAGTTGTTTGTCATTCCCTTGTCTTGTTTTTATATATATATATATATATATATATATATATATATATATATATATATATATATATATATTCCCTTCAACTGACTTCAATACTTTGATTTACTTTGCTTTTCTTTTAAAAGGATTCTGTCACATTGTATCATCAGGCAATTTTCTCCACATGTCTTGAGAATGTCCAATTGTTGTCAACCTATGGACTGTTTTGCTCCGCTCATGTGTGCAAAAATATTGGATTCATAGCCTCCTAAAAGTGGTGACGTGAATATGCAACAGCAAAAATTGATAAGGATAGGCCTGGTGCCGTTGATGCAGGCAGTGTTTTTCTTCCGACAAGTTGGACTGTATAGAGGAATGACCATGTAGGGTAATTTTTTCTTTTGGATTGTGGAATTGTTGATGGTGTGTTTGTTGCTCCCCCTTCTCTGTTTGTTTGTTTGAGTGAATGTTTTGTTGGATTTAGAAACAAAGTTGATCACAAAAAAGAAAAAAAGGTTTATTTAAACCTCACCCAGTGGTTTGGGGACGAGGTCGGCTGTGCCCTGTGTGGTAACATCAAGGCAAGCCTACAGAACATCCTCTTAGGATGCAAGGTTGCACCGGCACAGGGACAATTTAGGTGGCATCACAACCAAGTCATTAAGGAAGCTGGCTGAAGTTTTGGAGGGAGGTAGAGTAGCAGCAAATTACAGACCTGAGATGCCAAAGTTTACACTATCATATTTTGTCAGACCAGGCACCATTTACCGGGTACTGGCACTAGAAAGAAATACCCTCCACAAACCCGAGAGGGAATGGTAAATGTTGGTGGACCTCAAAAAGCAGCTGGTAACCACTCAATAACCACTCTCCAGCCAAACACTGTCATGTGATCAGCTGAGGGATAAAAGATCATTGAACTTACCATCCTGCGGGAAGAAAATGTTACAGCAGCACATGAAAGGAAACATCTAAAATGTTCTGAGCTGACTGTGGAGTGCTAGGAGGTATGCTGGAATGCCAAGGTTTATCCAATGGAGGTAGGGCTTTGTCAGCAGAGTAATGGTGCAACTACTTTGTGAGTCTGGCATAGTGGGGGTAAGCCTGCACAAGGTGGTGAAGGAGCTTGAGGAAGAGGCAGAGAAAGCCAGAGAGCAGGATATCATATTCAGCCTGAGGTTTCAAAGTTTAATGTGACACACATACATTAAGTTAATTCTCAAGACTCTTCGACACGCACAAATTTACACAGCAAACCTCAAAGACATAAATATCCATAAATAAATCCATTCAATAGCATGCGTAAATAAACATTGCCTAACTACATAACTGTCATCAATATATAACAATTACCTGCCTGCACAACCTCTACTCACATACACATCCTCTCAAACAAACAAAAAACGCCAGGGGACATGCAGTCGTCACACACATTAAATAAGGCCTCCCAGCAACCATGAAAATCCACCAACATAGATGTGCAATGCACACAACAATTAAAATAAAATGTGGGAAACAGCATTTATGGAATTCAAAGTTGGCCACCCAACTTAACCCCAATACTGCAAATTATCTCTGTATCCAGCCCATGTCTCCAGCCCGTTTATAAATTTGATCCCTGATTACTAATGCAACACAGGTGTTTCTCTCTGCTCTGGCAAAGCATGAGGAAAACACTGATGTAACAGATGTTAATAATTTAATGTTCATTTTTGTTCTTTATCAGAGACAGTACACAAGTTAAAATAAACTTAAAATCACAAAGAGGCTACATTTTAATTTACTACATTTGATTTTCCACAGCAGTCTTAAATCATGAATTTTGCTGCTACGTTATCAATGTGATATTCTCAAATTACAGTAGCTGTGACCTGTATTTTCAAGTAGGGTGTCCTAAATGCACACATACTGTATGAGATAAATGGAAAGCAAGAAAAAGAGATACTCATAGCATAAACTGATAATACATACCGTCTGAGATCATCAGCAGTATAGACATAATAACCATTCTATGTAGGTTCATCTTCAATTATATAAATAAATATGATAAAATAATTTTTGCTATAAATTACTGTAAAAATGTAAATTGCTGTTCATGGACGTTCGTGTTCATAAGTTGTCTGCAGAGCTTTTGCTTTTGTTCTTCCGGGAAAAAAAACTGGGTCAGGATATATAATCAAGTTAAATATTATCTTTTGCACACATCAACATGAAATCACTTGCATATAAATACAGAAGAATTCAAAGAATGTTTCATTGTCATGATTTCATATTATGCATAGAATGTAGATATATGTGTTAGTGTTTTACAAGTGTAGCCAACTGTATATACATGCATGCATGTATGTGTAAGTGTTGTATTGTATTTATGATTAATCTTTATCTAAAACATCTTTATGGTAAGATCTGTTAATTGTCTCTGTGATCTTTCCAAACCACTGAGAGATTTTCTTTCACTGCTAGTTTAAACTGTAAAAGAATGGTAAACAGACTGTAATGGCATAAAGAGATCAATGGGCTGTGACTAAATAATGATGCTGGACTTTTACTCCGACTGGCCTGTAATGAAAGGCTCATAGACACTTGACAATCCTTTTGAAACACCTAACTGTTATCACACTTCCCTATAAAACCATAAAATAACAACACAACAGCTATTGTTCTGCACCAGTGCAGTACTGCTCTATTAAGAGCTACAGAAAAAAGTGGTATACTATCAGAAAAAAAAACACTGAAACATGAAATACTGACTGCTTCCTACATCTTTGGGTAACATGTATACTCTGTTTCATTATGTTCTGTGTTTTTTTCATTTGTTAATTTCCTGTGACCTTGTTACATGTATAATCTGCTTCCTATGTTTCATTGTTTAATATTATAAATACAGTAGTAAACCCTCCTATATTAAATGCAGATTCATCCCATCAGTATGCAATAATTTTTTTGATTAATTTAAAACAAAGATTGTGAATCTTAGAAGGACGATCCCACATATGAATTGTGACTTTTTAGATTCTGTTACACAGATCGCTGTTTTTAATCAATTTGAACTTATTACATTTCAGCAGTTACGGGAAATTGTAAGTGGATTGGAACCTACTGGGTCAGTTGTTGATATGGTCCCTCCATTGTTTTTGAAAGAAATCTTTGAAGCTATTGGACCTAGTATTCTTCAGATTGTAAATAAAAGCTTAGATACAGGTTGTTTTTCCTAACATGCTGAAACAGGCCTTTGTGCAACCTGTACTAAAACCCCCAAAAGTTTAGAAAAAGTGGTGTTTAGTCAGTTACATGTTTTTTAGAACAGAATAAGATTGGTAAACTTTACCAGTCCGGCTTCAGAAAGTATCATTCCACGGAGACAGCCCTTGTAAAAGTTTTTAATGATTTATTGGTGACTGTAGATGCTGGTGATTCAGCAGTGTTAGTTTTATTAGACCTAACTGCAGCCTTTGATACAATAGATCATACGGTGCTGCTTTCACGGCTAGAAGAGTACGTAGGTTTGCAGGGTAAGGCCCTAAATTGATTCAAATCATACTTGACTGACAGAAGCATGGCAGTACGATTTGGATCATATATATCGAGAGCGACATCGCTTATATGTGGTGTGCCTCAAGGCCCCCATGCTTTTTTCACTTTACATGCTCCCATTGGTGGATATTTTTAGAAAACTCAATATAGCATTTCACTGCTATGTGGATGATTTACAAATATATCTATCATTAACTAATAGAAAGAGTTTAGAATCTTTAATGTCCTGCCTTTCTGATATTAAAGCATGGCTGGCTTCTAATTTCTTATATCTTAACGAAAACAAGATGGAGGTTGTAGTGTTCGGCCCCAGAGGAGCTAAGGGCGCAGCAGAGTTTAATTTTGGCCCACTGTCAATGAACGTTAACACTCTGAGGTCTGAGGTATCGCCGGCGATACCACCGCGGTTTTTTTCTTATCAGTGTGAAAGAGACTCAAAATACTCCGTCGATGTTGCACATACAATTAAGAGTTATACACCATTTTAATCTGTGGAATATCTTCTTTTATTTCTGTACACTCAGTTAAAGCGAAATGTTGTGCTTTTTGTAAAATAAAGAAAACTAACATGATGCGTGATCTCTCGTCTCCCTCTGAACGAAGTCCAATCTAATAGTTCTCAGAAAATGAACTGTAACTTAGTGAATACCAATGACAAAAAAATTACACTTATGTCTAAAGAAGCGTAGAAATGTCAGGTTTTAAATCGTGTAAGTCAAATCGAAAACAAACATTCTGTGTTTATGTAATCTGTATGAAAAGAGAGCCGTGTCAGAAGTCTGTGATTCAGCTCATTATCCACTAATGCGGCCACGCCCACGGAGCCAGCGCTATTCAGACGCAAATTCAGAGGCAATACATGCATACATCGTCTCAATCGTGTATTTATTGTCTTGAAAAGTGTTTATCTGGAAGTAAAAGCCATGGTTAGCGACCTCTGGAAGACATGCAGTTAGTTCCTGTTTTCTTTTTTTCTATAGATGAATTTTAGATGAGTTTTTGTGTCTTTAGCGCCCTCCGGCTGCAGTATGAATTGAAAATACCATTCATGGAATAGCCTCTTCTTCTTTAGATGAATTTGTGGACTAAAAATGCACAGAGAGCACCCTCCGGCTGCAGTATGAATTGAAAACACCAACGCTCATAGTAATGACAATAAATATTAAATAAATATAACTCCTCTGTATAGAAAATTGACATAAGCATATGAGAATCCAATATTTCTCCAAATGTGCATGCTTTTAAAATAAAAGCCTACATTCAGACTCTTGCATCACAGAAATACATTATATTTTAAAGTATAATATAAAACCATTATTTTATATTGTAATAATATTTTTCTGTATGTTTCATATATCATGATGAGCTTGAGACATCACAGAAGTTTTTTTCACAGCCTACCTGACTGAAATGCCTCATTAATATGCAAGTCATTTCAGCTCATTACTATGCGATTATTTTTGTCTTCTCAGGTGAGAATGACCCATTATTCATGGTGATTCACACCTCCACGCATACTGTGTTTCTTGGCAAAAAGTGTCTTACAAAAACTAAATCAATATATTGTTATAAATGAAAGAGTAGTCAGCATAATTTTTACATAATTTTGAAGCAAAAACTCTAGTCTACAACCTCCAATACCCTAAAGTATTGTAAACACAGATTTAATATACTTTTTTTGGCCTTATTTCAGTGACTTAAGTTTTTTGTTTTTTCAATAACCACACATAAACGTTATTCCTTCAAAAACACAAACATGTACATACATGTTCCTCACATATTATGGTAGCCTAGTTTGTGCTGAATATAGTGTAATGACACTTGTGTCATTAATATGTTTATGAACAACTGAAAAAAGCACAAATGTCAGGGCATGTCAAAACTTCTCCACACTGCAAAAAATGCTGTTCTTACTTAGAATTTTTGTCTTGTTTCTAGTCAAAATATCTTAAAGTTCTTAAATCAAGAAGCATTTTCTTGACAAGTACAAATTATTTTCTTGTTTTCAGGAAAATAAGTCAAAATTAAGTACGTTTTTCCTTAAAACAAGCAAAATAATCTGCCAGTGGGGTAAGCAAAATAATCTTATTTCAAACCAAGAATAAGCTATATAATCTTGTTTTCAGTTTTGACTAAGATTATTTTGCTTACCCCACTGGCAGATTATTTTGCTTGTGCAGGCCCCAAATCAGCCTCAGACTCCAGAGGGTTAAAGAATGTGTTAAAAACTTGGGCGTTTTTATTGATAGCTCTCTGAAGTTGAACACAAAACACAACAAAACACAAAATAATCATGCTGTAAAAGTCTAGCTTTTTTCATCTGAGAAATCTGGTCAAGATGAAATCTTGTCTGACATTTAAGAGTCTCGAAATCGCAACTCATGCTCTCATATCATCAAGACTGGACTACTGTAATTCGTTATATAAAGGTATTAGTCAAGCCTCTATCTTAAGGCTGCAGAAGGTTCAAAATGCTGCTGCGAGATTATTAATGAATAATAAAAAACATGAACACATCACTCCGTCCCTGGTCTCCCTACATTGGCTTCCTGTACAGGATTGATTTTAAATTACTTTTACTAGTATATAAATCTCTGCATGGCCTTGCACTATCTTATTTATCAGATTTGTTAATTGAACATCAAACGGGAAGAACACTGAGATCAACAACTCAAATTTTACTTAAAATTCCAAGGACCAAGTTAAGCCGGAAAGGGGATTGTGCATTTGCGGCAGTAGTACCTAAACTTTGGAATAGCTTACCCATGTATGTCAGGGATGCTGATTCCATACACGTCTTTAAAATACAACTTAAGACATACTTGTTTTCCATGGCATATCCCTCTTGTTGAAATATTTTTTATTATTTTTGTTAATGTGTGTATTGTTATTATTAGTATTGTATTTATTTCTTTTTATACCTAGATGTTGTAAAGCACATTGGTCAACATGTTGTTTGAATAGTGCTATACAAATAAATAAAGCTGACATTGTATTTTCTTTATGTATTATCTAAATAGATCTTCTTCACAATCTGACATTGACTGATGTGATTACAAAATTAAAGAGACACTTTTTTTAGTACATGGCAGTCCCCAAAAAGTGATCACAGACAACGGAACACATGTCTCCAGTCAACAATTCAAGAAATTTACAAGTTACTGAGATTTCGTTCATGTAACAAGCAGCCCAGAATATCCACAATCTAATGGATTAGTGGAATGAGCTGTGCAAAGCGCAAAAGAGTTGATGGAAAAATCAAAGCGATATTGGACACATATCTTCCTTGATCTACTCAATTTGAGAAACATACCTCATGATGGAATTCTCGGATCACCAGCAGAAAGACTTCTGTTAAGGCAAACACAGACAACACTCCCAGTTGACAAAAAGTTGCTAGTTCCTTCTACCAAAAGCCATGTAATGGTCAGAAACAACTTGCACACAAGCGTCAAGCATCATCAACAGAAGCTGTATTATGACAAAAGCAGCAAGCCTCTATGTCCCCTGTTGAAAGGTGAAGTAGTCAGGTTACAAACGCCTCAGGGTACAACAAAGTGGGAATCATCAAAGACATTGTCAAGGAACCAAGATCGTATGTGCTGGAATCAGAGGGGAGGGATTTTAGAAGGAATCATAGAGATATCTTGCCTGTCCCGGAAACTTTGCCACCACAAAATGATGAACACAACCCTGCAGATCACCCAACAGTTTGTACACCAAGATAAGACCAAAGTTTCCTTACAGTAGTTATGACGTCAGTATCAGCTCCAAATATGTACGATAGTAGATTACTAGGATTACTAGCAAAAAGGCAGTGCCACAATACAAAGTTCCAACAAGGAGCTACTTCTCCACAAACAAAATCCCAGCCATGTACAAGGAGGTACAAGCGAGTGTAGAGGAACAGATGGCAGAGATGTGTGGTTTGGTGTAACCACAGACCTGTGGGCCAGCACTGGTGGTGGAGGAGAACCCTTTATGAGCTTTACAGTCCACTACCTCTCTACTGATTGGAAGCTTAAGTCTCACTGTCTTGAGACTCTTTATTTTACGGAAGACCACATGGCAGAGCATATCACAGAAATGATGGAAAACATGCTTCTGGACTATAAGATAAAGAAAGAGTCTGTCTGGAATTAAAACACACAATGCGAGTAACATGAGAAATGCCTTTGCATCATTTCCCTATGTCTGGTTTCCATAATTTAAATTTGGCCATTTCCAAAGTCCTCAACATACCAAGGGTGGAATCCGCTACCAGAGCATGCCAACATTTGGGGCAAGGGTTTTCTCGAAGCTGGAAATGGAAATGTGAGCTCCAAAAAAGCAGGCAGAATCGAACATCCCTGAACATTCACTGACACACAATGTGGTCACCAGATGGGGATCCACATTTGAAATGATTTCCAGGTTCTTGGAGCAGCAGCAGGCCATCTGTGGCGTGCTAGCAGGAGACAGAAGCACCTGGCATCTTATACCTAAAGACAGTGACACCACTGTCCTTGAGAAAGTAATCAGATTTCACTGATGTCAGAAGGTGGGAGTCCCCACTTATTCTTGTTGATGGTCCTCACCATGCTTGTATTTTTGTGGAGAAGCGAGTTGGCAAGCGGGATGGAGGTGAAGAAATTATCGGTGGTGACATTTCTTCCCTTACCAACAAATGGATCCACTAGCTTCAACACCACACTCTCACCAAGGCTTTGGTGGCTGGTCTGCTGTCATCTTTACCCAGGTATGGAAACCCGTTCAACATGTATTTGGAATCAACATATGCTGCCAGCCAAAATTTGATTCCAAATTTATCTGGCTTGTTCGGCATGTACTGCGTGAATCTGCATCTTGCCTTTGTGTGGAATAGTTGCTCATCAACAGTAATGTCTGGCCCTGGTCAGTAGCATGCAATGCAGTTCTGAAAAACTGATTTTCCTGTCCCTGGAGTTGGGTTTTTGGAAAAGGATGAAGAAGAGGCATTGCATGCAAGTTTTGTTGCATTATCACTAGTTCAGTCAGGACCACTTTTGAGAATATTTTTGTATCTGGAGAAAGGTTACAGGTCGTCACAGAATACAAATACTCAATTTCAAAACTCACATCAAAAAAGTTAGTAATAGGATTAAGTTCAGTTTAGGAAATTTCAGATTCATTAGAGATTTCATGTCAACAGAAGCTGCTAAATTATATTTCTTTTCCATGATTTTATCCCACATAACATATTGCTTAATAAGCTGGTCCAATACTCACTCTACAATAATAAAACCATTAGAAAGATTATACAAACAAGCACTAAAAATACAGGATAAAAAACCATACCATTACCACCACTGTAGTATTCTGAGGAAATATCAGTTACTTACCTGGGATAATCTAATTAAATTTAAAAACATTTGTTTAATTTATAAAATTAGATATGGCTTAGCACCTCCTCCACTATGTGATTTTATACATTTTAGATCCAGTGAGGTTAGGGTAACTAGAGGGGCAGTGAGGGAAGACTGCATCATACCACAGAGAAAAACAGCTTTTGGTCAGGCCGTCTTCTCCGTAAGAGCAGTTCAGCAATGGAACACAGTGCCGGCAACCATTAGAGAGTCTTTGTCATTCTTTTCATTCAAAAAGAATGCAAAAAAATGGCTTGTAGAGAGCCAAACTTGTGGGCACTAATGCTTTTATGTGTGTATTTAATTATTATATCATTTTTACATGAATTGTATTTATTAACCATAATGTGTTGTAAATTTTTTTTTGTTTGTTTGTTTTTTTGTGATTTTGTATTTGTGATTATTTTTAAAGGTTGCCTTGTTTAAATCTGGCTGGGGGACTACCGATGAAAATTAGCACTTTTGAGCTAACTCGGGTACATTTACATTGTTTTAATGTTTATTAATGTACATTTTCCCCTTTCAAATAAAGAAATAAAAAAAAAAAAAAAATAGTAAATTTATTAACAATCTGAATTTGACGAAAGGCTTAGGCTTCAAGGGGCTCAGCTGCCATACTAGACAGTTAAGATATATCAGTAGTGATATCCTGGTGCTTGTGTCAAAATGATTGATGATGACCTTTGACCCCTGTGACCCCTGGGGACCAGCCACGACGTTCCCCTCCCCCACGGGCCACCCACAAAGTTTTCCCATCCCCCACCCATTGTTGACCGTAGTATCACCCCAATGACCTTTGACATTGTTGGTGATCCTCTGGGGGCCGAAATGACCTTTGTCCGCATATTTTGAATAGCGATGTTGACCTGTGAACTGTCAGGACGTCTTCTGGGTGATCAAATGGCAGACGGATGATTTCAAAGGGATGAGGGTCATTTTTTGAAGTCTGACACGCCATATTTGAGGGCATGTGATGGCATCCGCATTCCGGCTTGCTCTGGGTCATTTTATGACGCTCTCATCCCTCTGTCTGTGCCGACGATAAGCAACACGAGTCTAGAAACAGATGGATCAAAAGAATGAAAATATTTTATGAAACAGATTACACACATTTCAATCGTTCTGTTCTTTTAAGGAAGTTGGTGATAAAATTGTAATGCACTGAATTACAAACGGTTACTAAATTTACTGAGACCAATTAATTATAGTTTAGCCAAATGAAAAATGCTTACATATTGATTTAATGATAAAAATATATTAAACACCCAAAATGAGGTTGTAATGATCAGCCAAATCGTCGAGTTACAAGATTTAAAATGGGGATCAGATTTTACAGCGTGAGTTTGCTAGTGGTTAAAAGAATGAGACATAAAACAGTAATTCGTTTAAATAAGAATTGTGTATTTACAATATTCACAGGGAAGTTTAAAAACATAACAATAAAGCCAGGAAAAGATTTCCTCGTGCAATGATATTCGTATGAAATTGGTTTACAAATGCTAATGAAACATAAAACACTCAAAATGACGTTTATCAAGTAGTTGAATATTCATTTTAACTTTGCCAAAGCATAAGAGGTTTTTGTGGACATGTTTGTGGAAACCTTTCATAGACATGGCAATATTTAGTTTATTTCAAAAAGTTAATTGAAAAGCATTCTCTTCTTTTTAAAAGTTTATAAATAAATTGTATAAAATTAAACATGCTTCTAAAGCAGTATTAAACATTTATTTACAAAACATATTTTTCAGAGAGTATAGGGGAAAAAGCAGTCCTTACTTTTTTTTTTTTTTTGGATATCCTTAACGCGAATAGAAGAATGCAATGAAGTCTAAAAAACTCTCCCTCTGTGTGCACACAAAAAAATATGTTTAATAACGTTTTCCACTAGAATTTTTAACTTAAGACAATTGGGAGAATTACATTAATTCAAAGCAATATTTTGAGTTGAACCAACATAAAGTTTTAAGTAAGATGAAGACGTTTTTTTTTTTTTTTTGCCACAATAAAAACACATTTCTAAGTAACATGAACTTAATAATTGTCAACTATTTAAGTTGATCCAACATAAAGTTTTAAGTAAGGTGAAGACACTTTTTGGACACAATAAAAATGCATTTCTAAGTAACATGATCTTACCAAGCACCGCTTGTCACTATGATGGTAACTCTCCAAAAACCCACATTGACACATTAACTCTTCTAAATTAGTATAACAAAACCCTAATTACTGCTAAATCTCCCTTACCATTAATCTTGTGCAAAAACATTATATAACACTTAATTTTAGCATTTACTCTCCCTTTCAAGTGCCATGGGCAAAGCATGATGGGAAATATAAATCCCAGCCCAGTTAAAAGAAGTGTTCATACAACTCAAAACAATGAAACACGTTTACACGTCATCAGATTGTATTTTACATTAACAGAACTTAAAATTAAATACATTTTTGATTAACTGAAAATGTTAAACTATGTCAAGTCATGATAATATATCGAATCAATAGGCATAATTTGTGTGTCATCCAAGCTCAATAAAATAACAATTACAAGTAAAGTAAAGTCTAACAGCATTTCAGAACTTGATTTTTTATTTCACAACAATATATATATTTAAGTAATGACTAAAGGTCCCCTGAATTAGTTTTTAGAGTGTGTCTACTAAGCGAGCGTGCTGTGAAACCTAAGACAGAGGGGTGGATGAAACATTGTTTTGTCCGTGCTAACTTTTATTTCAAAGCATAAAATGTAAAAGTTTAAATTACATCTTTTAAAAAGTCTCAAGTCAAATCTTCCTAGAAGACGTAAAGTATAATTTTTATTTATCAGTGCATGTGTAAAATGTTGGGGTCTCACACATTTTCAATAATTCCTTAAGAAAAATCACCAAGCATTTTCAGAAAGAGAACCTGTGACGTCTCAGGCTGGTTCTACAAAAGGAACTTATCTCTATTTTAAATGAAATTATTCTAAAGAAATGTGTAACATCACACATGATGCTAAAAAATATTTAAACAAATTAAACATAGTTTAGTTTTAGCTAAATAAATAAATATAAATATGAAAACACCTTACATTTTCAGAGAGTTGAAGAAGTAGTTCTTGATGATAAAAAGTAAATGGTTTAAGTTGTATTATACACAAAACATCCCCAGATCCTCCTAGGAATAAACTCTAGTGTGAACGAGAGATGGGAGGGTGGAGTCAGACAGTTGATCTTCTGTCACAGCATGTGTTAAGACCGCTAACTCCTTTCCTGTGTGAATGTTTCTGTATTCAATTTATTTCAAAGCACAATCTTAAATGCGATCTTTTAAAATGACAAGGTTGATTAAATCCATTCTTTAAAGTTTTAATTAAATTCAAAAAATCTTCCTAGAAGTCTACTGAATCGGGATAATATCTGATGCTGTACGGTGGAAATGATTTTGCATGAATTCAACCTAAAGTATTATTTATAAGTATTCCATGTTCCCTTTCAGTCGGTCACGTTCGACGTACGTCAGTAGTGACCGACGAATTGGGATATCGCTAGAGAGCCCTATCAGCTTCGAGTGAACTAAAACAAGCCAATGGAATTGGCGTGCGATATTTGCATAATGCGCACCGCCTCCGACAGGTGTATATAAATAGGAAGCAGATGCAATCGCACTCTGTCTTTCGTTTCGGAGCCAACAGTTGGTGTCCAGCTTCAGACTTCACAAGAGTGAAACTAAACAGCCTTGGAGATTCAGCGTCTGTTTGTGTTGGCGTTAAGGCACAACAGCGAGGTCGCGAGCTTCCCGGGGAGCCTGAGCTTAAGCTCTCAACTGCTGTTTTAACAGCAACTGAATTCCCATATAAAACGCAGTTGTCTGTTGCGATTTGGGCTGGTTCTCCCGGTGTGTTCGGGGAGTGGTGTACCTGAACACATCGCGTCACTCCCTGTGTGCTTCAGCACGAGAGAGCTGACTCTTCCCCTTCTAAAAGAGCTTCACAGACAGACACTGCGTCTTTTTCAAGACGTCATTCTGTCTGTGCGTTTCTGGAGGCGGTCGTTTCCTATCCTCACTGACGGCCACAATCACTTTCTCTCATGTCTGCTTAGCGTGCTGAGACTGTGTTTGTGGGTGGTTCATATTCTCTTATGAGAATATGCCCACGTCGGCGCGTTGTTTGTCTCGCCTTTCTCGTAAGGGCTTGAGCGTTCAGCGCGCCGTGTGCCGCCGAGCTGCCGGCTGACAGCGCGTGTTGCCATGGCAACCCTGCGCGTCGTCTGGCGCTCTAGATGCACGGTCGAGACTCGAGCGCCTTTAATGAGGTGGAGTCCCCTCACTTATTCCCCGATCTAGTTTATTTTTCTGAATAAGAAAAATACTACTTTGGTTAATAAGCCTGGGTGACCAGAGGATCACAGTGGGGCTATACCCGCCGAGCCATTCTCCGTGGGCCCCCCACTCCTCTAGTGCATCGCAAACATGTTGTGACTATGTCCGTGGGTGGTTCATGTTTAATAAAACATGGCCACGTCGGCGCCCAGTGCGCCGTGTGTCGTCCAGTTGGACGGCCACGTTCACTGTCCAACATGGCTGGTTGCTTCTGCTTGGATTGCTGGTCCTTCTCATGGGGGACCTAGCGTCTTAGTCGGAGCTCCAGCAGAGGATCAGATGTCGACTGCTACATTGGAGAGAGTATTGTTGGGCTCTGAAAATGAAGATGATGCTGAGCGTCCCACAGTCGTGATGTACTCATGCTGAATCAGATTCAGACTTGACAACCATGCTTTCCTGGGCCCCTGGGGGCGTTGTGTGACGCGCACTCGCCTTGCCCCGCCCCCTGTGCCCGGACGTGCACGGAAAAACTTGGCAGTTTTGTAGCCTCTTTGGTGTTAAATATGGAACGCCAAGGGGGCCATAATCTGCATTACAAGTTTTTTCTCTCTCACTACCCTTTAGGGCGGGGTCGCAGTGCTACGGGCACACCACCTCTGCCCTGCATGGGTCTTGGCCCCCGGCAAGCCGTGGTAGGCCAAAGCACTCATTGCATGTGGGTAGTTCTGAGTCAGGGTTGAGCTACGCATGATGCAGGTCATAGCGCAGGCCTCTGGCCAGACAATGTCCACCATGGTGGTCCGGAAACACCCCTGGCTAGTCTTGATGGGATGTGTCATCGTCAAGTACACTTTCTCGATGTGCTCATCTCACAAGCTGGCCTAAAACCCAGCCCGCTCTCCCCGCAGCCAACCCAGTTGGTTAGCAGGAGGTGGTCCTGGGGATATGGTGACCTGCAGCTGAAGTAAACAGTTCTTTCCCCGGAGGAGGGCCGGGTGGAGATTTCTGGTCTGTTCCGCCGCTGGCTCTCCGGTGTCCAGCGGTACCCACAAATAGAACTGTTATCTGATCCTCCAGGTCCCAAGAGGGTGTGGCTGGTAGTGTGCAAGGCCCCCCTTGCCACTCTCAGCCCTCTCTCACTTCACCAGCAGGTTCCAGTGTGGTGGTTCAGGCCGCACCCCATGTGCCGTCTCCCATTCACACTGCTACCTCGCAGAGTCTGACCACACTCCGGGCCGCTCTCATGCCGTCCGAGTCGGGTCCCCGTACTCTGCTTGCGGCTGTCAGCGTGCGAGGCCCTGCCTTGTCACGCGCAGCCCCCCCTCACATCGCCAGCAGGTGGCAGTGTGATGGTGCAGGCCGCGCCCCGTGCGCCGTCTCCCATACGCACTGCTGCCTCGCAGAGTCTGACCACACTCCGGGCCGCTCCCATGCCGTCCGAGTTGGGTCCCACTCTACCTTGCTGCCCCACCCCCGGTGCGTCTGTGGTGCCTTTGGTCCCGCTGGCTCGGAGTCTGGAGGCGTGGATCACGCTTCCCAGCCCGTCCCGCTGGCTCATTCGCACTATCAGACTCGGCTATGCGATTCAGTTCGCCCGGCGTCCCCCGGTCTTCAGGGGTGTCCACTTCACTCAGGTGTCGTTGGACAGTGCACCTGTTCTCCGGGCGGAGATTGCTGTCCTCCTGGCGAAGGATGCAATCGAGCCGGTCCCTCCAGCCGATATGAAGTCGGGGTTTTACAGCCCCTACTTCATTGTACCGAAAAAGGGCGGTGGGCTACGGCCGATCCTGGATCTGCGCGTCCTGAACCGGTATCTCCACAAGATGCCGTTCAAGATGCTCACGCAGAAGCGCATTTTCGAATGCGTCCGTCCCCGGGATTGGTTTGCAGCAATCGACCTGAAGGACGCGTACTTTCATGTCTCGATTCTGCCTCGACACAGACCCTTCCTACGGTTTGCGTTCGAGGGTCGGGCATATCAGTACAAAGTCCTGCCCTTCGGGCTGGCCCTGTCCCCCCGCATCTTTACGAAGGTTGCGGAGGCGGCCATTGTTCCCCTCAAGGAACAGGGCGTTCGTATCCTCAACTATCTCGACGACTGGCTGATCCTGGCCAGCTCGCGAGAGCAGTTGTGCGAACACAGGGATATGGTTTTAGCTCACCTCAGCCGGTTGGGTCTTCGGGTCAACTGGGACAAGAGCAAACTCGCCCCCGGGCAGAGGATCTCTTATCTCGGTCTCGAGCTAGACTCGGTCGCACGGACTGCGCGTCTCACCGAGGCGCGCGTCCAGTCGGTGTTGAACTGCCTGAGCTCGCTCAAGCGCAGGACAGCGGCTCCACTGAAAGATTTTCAGAGGCTCCTGGGGCATATGGCATCTGTAGCCGCGGTCACGCCGCTCGGATTGCTCCATATGAGACCGCTTCAACACTGGCTCCGCGGCCGGGTCCCGAGATGGGCGTGGCAGCGCGGCACGCTCCGTGTCCCCGTGACACCGAGCTGCCGCCGCACCCTTGTCCGGTGGTCGGACCCTTCGTTCCTGCGGGCCGGAGTACCCCTGGAACAAGTGTCCAGGCATGCTGTGGTCTCCACAGATGCCTCTGCCACAGGGTGGGGGCCACGTACAACGGGCATGCAGCGTCGGGTCTTTGGACGGGGCCTCAGCTGCATTGGCATATCAATTGCCTCGAGTTGCTAGCAGTACGTCTTGCTCTGGCCCGCTTCAAGGAGCTGTTGTCAGACAAGCATGTACTGGTCCGTTCGGACAGCACTGCGGCCGTGGCGTACATCAACCATCAAGGTGGTCTACGCTCCCGTCGCATGTCGCAACTCGCCCGCCATCTCTTGTTGTGGAGTCAGAAGCATCTGAGGTCCCTTCGGGCCACTCATGTCCCAGGTGTGCTCAACCGTGCGGCCGACGAGCTGTCACGGCAGCCTCCACTTGCGGGCGAGTGGCGGCTCCACCCCCAGGCGGTTCAGCTGATTTGGCAGCGTTTCGGCGAGGCCCAGGTAGTCCTGTTTGCCTCCCCGGAAACTGCCCACTGCCAGTGGTTCTATTCCCTGACCGGCGGCACGCTCGGCACGGATGCCCTGGCACACAGCTGGCCCCCGGGTCTACGCAAATATGCGTTTCCCCCAGTGAGCCTTCTCGCACAACTCCTGTGCAAGGTCAGGGAGGACGGGGAGCAGGTTCTGTTAGTGGCTCCGTACTGGCCCACTCGGACCTGGTTCTCAGACCTCATTCTCCTCGCGACAGCCCCTCCCTGACCGATTCCTCTGAGGAAGGACCTCCTGACTCAGAGACGGGGCACCCTGTGGCACCCGCGTCCCGATCTGTGGAACCTCCACGTGTGGTCCCTGGACGGGATGCGGAGGTTCTGAGTGATCTCCCGCAAGCGGTCGTAGACACCATCACTTCCGCTAGAGCTCCTTCCACTAGGAGTCTCTACGCGCTGAAGTGGAACCTGTTCGTCGAATGGTGCGCCTCTCGCCGAGAGGACCCCCGATCATGCTCGGTCAGATCTGTGCTTTCCTTCCTGCAAGATGGGTTGGAGCGAAGGCTGTCTCCCTCCACCCTGAAGGTGTATGTTGCCGCTATCGCTGCACATCACCACGCAGTTGAGGGTAAGTCCCTGGGGAAACACGATCTGATCGTCAGGTTCCTGAGGGGGGCGAGGAGACTGAATCCTCCTCGCCCTTCCTCCGTACCCTCTTGGGATCTGACCCTGGTTCTCACAGCTCTCCGGGGTCATCCCTTTGAGCCTTTGCGATCAGTCGACCTGAAGGTTATGTCCCTAAAAATTGTCCTTCTGATTGCATTGGCTTCCCTGAAGAGGGTAGGGGACCTGCATGCGTTTTCGGTCGACGAAGCGTGCCTAGAATTCGGGCCCGGTGATTCTCACGTCATCCTGAGACCCCGGCCTGGATACGTGCCCAAGGTTCCTACCACTCCCTTCAGAGATCAGGTAGTGAACTTGCAAGCGCTGCCCTCGGAGGAGGCAGACCCAGCCCTAGCTTTGCTCTGTCCCGTCCGCGCTCTGCGTGTGTACGTGGACAGAACGCGAAGCTTCAGGACCTCAGATCAGCTCTTTGTCTGTTACGGAGGCCAGCAGAAGGGAAAGGCTGTCTCCAAGCAGAGGATGGCCCACTGGATAGTGGATGCCATCGCCTTGGCGTATGAATCCCAGGGCGTGCCTTGCCCGCTCGGGTTGAGAGCCCACTCCACCAGAGGGGTGGCCTCTTCCTGGGCGCTGGCTCATGGCGCCTCGCTGACAGATATCTGTAGAGCTGCGGGCTGGGCGACACCTAACACGTTCGCTAGGTTTTATAGCCTACGTGTAGAGCCGGTATCTTCACGTGTACTCGCATCTACTAGTCGGTAGACGTGTTGTACCCGCTCTAAGTGTCGGCTTGCAATGCCATTCCCGCACCCTGGCCGGATACGTGCATACTTTTACTCCAGTCGTGTTCCCCGCTTGGCGAACCCTGTCGAGTTCCTCCGCCTCCCCCTTCGGCTCGGACATTGCGGAGTGTCTGATGCCAGGCCTACATCCGTCGCTGACGCTGTCTGTTGGCTGGGGCCCATATGTCGTGACCCCTCTACGTGAGCGGTCCCATATGTGTATTGTCCACGGGTCTAAACTCCCTACGGCGAGCCCGTGTCTTTCCCTTAGCAGAGCCAGCTCTGCTGTCACCTGTCAGATGAGTCTCCCCCTACCCAGGTGGAGCCATCCCAGGGACCCCATATGTGTACTGCCCCCCGGGCCAGTCCATATGTGTATTCTCCACGTAAACTCCTCCCCCATTGGGTAGGTAGTGGCCTCCGCAGCGTCCCCTACGGGTTCGCTTCCCCAGTGTAGTCTAGTATACTTAGTGGGTATGTCGGAACAGCAGTAGACTCTCTCGGCGTAAGCTCGCCCCCTTCACCGTCCCAATTGGTGCGACGGGTGGCTAGAGCTTGCACTGGGCACTGGAAGGGGTTTCGTAACTGTGGCGCTTTATTTGGGATCCCAATTCGTCGGTCACTACTGACGTACGTCGAACGTGACCGACTGAAAGGGAACGTCTCGGTTACGTATGTAACCCTCGTTCCCTGAAGGAGGGAACGGAGACGTACGTCCCGTCGCCACAGTTTCTGTACCCTCGCTGTTGTGCGGACACCAGTTGTCTCCTCAGTGAAAAACAGAGTGCGATTGCATCTGCTTCCTATTTATATACACCTGTCGGAGGCGGTGCGCATTATGCAAATATCGCACGCCAATTCCATTGGCTTGTTTTAGTTCACTCGAAGCTGATAGGGCTCTCTAGCGATATCCCAATTCGTCGGTCACTACTGACGTACGTCTCCGTTCCCTCCTTCAGGGAACGAGGGTTACATACGTAACCGAGACGTTTCAAAGTTTAAAGCAACAACTTGTACGTGGTCATCGTAGATCTCAATAATACAAAACAAAAAATAATAATTCAAGCAACATTTTTACCTATGAGACACACAATGTGCTAAGAAATCTGTATGTTTTTTTTTTTTTTAAATAAAACTGCAAATATTTCATTTGATTTAAAAAAAAAGCCTCACAACTCACACGTAACTCAGAACGAGGGCTCAACATTACTCTTGTTTAGTTTAAGTCGTATCTTTGAGAAAATCATACATTTTCAGGGAGAGAGATCAGATGTTCTTCTGTGCTGTTTCCATGAAAAAAAGTATCTTGAGTGAACATTTAATTTTACTCATTATTTCAAAGCATGATTTTACCTTAAACTTCAAATAAAAAAGTGGTCATATTTTGTCATATTATTTTGGTGTACCTGAACTCTGCATCTGACATTCTGTACTGTCTATGATCTAGAATGGCATTTGTCACTGTGGAAATAAACCCTTCACTGAAAATATACAAAAATATATATTATCTATTTAAAATAATATCTACACATGTACAATTTAAAAAAAAAATATCTGTGTGTCACACTGATGACACTAACAGGAAGGATGCCCTTTGACCCCCAATGATTTAAAGTGTCCCTAGAAACAACATTTCTTCAACTGAGTGAATCCACACATGCCAGGGTCCCCTGAGATTGTTTAATTCCCCTTAAAAACCAAAGATTAGGCCAAATCCCTACCAGGCATGTCCGTATCAGACCCTGTGGTAGAAAATGTCCTTGTTGTTAAAACCTAGTATATCTGTTAAATATGCTTCTTTGTGTCTTAAAAACTCTAAACTTTTAGTTGGCACATGTCTCATAGATCTATATGATTTTACTTATTTTTATAAAGTTTCAATTCCTAGTAAATATCAAACAAAAAATAATGTCGAAATATTTTTGTTGCAATGTTTTTAACAATTAGATATTACACAGTTCCTCGCACAATGAAACCGTTAAAGATAGCCAAAGGCTCATGACAATGGGTGAAAACACTACATATGTAATATAGTTTTACCAAAACTCAAATACTGTATTACATTTGTTTAAAGATAACCTTGCTTCAAAGTATGAATAAAAAGTTAAAAGCAAAAAAAAAAAAAAAAAAAAAAAAAAGTTAAAAGCAAACATATATTCATACTTGTTTGTTTTGACACAATGCCATTCATTGTTTTATAAAATGTGCTTTTATTATTTCTACATACTACTTTAATCAGCCTAATGAATATGAAGTTAATACTTGATGAAACAAGAATATCACGCTACCAAATACATTTGACAATGTTTTTAAAGATGCCCAAGAATGCTTTTTCACAAGATGTAATATAAGTGTAAGGTGTCTCCTGAATGTGTCTGTGAAGTTTCAGCTCAAAATACCCCATAGATTTTTTTTAATTAATTTTTTTAACTGACTATTTTGGGGCATCATTAACAATGCACTGATTTACACTCTGCGCCGCCCCTTTAAATCGCGTGCTCCCTGCCACACGAGCTGTCGACTATATTACAGTGCATTTACAAAGTTCACACAGCTAATATAACCCTCAAATGGATCTTTACAAGATGTTCGTCATGCATGCTGTATGCATGCTTCGAATTATGTGAGTATTGTATTTATTTGGATGTTTACATTTGATTCTGTATGAGTTTGAGGCTGTGCTCCGTGGCTAACGGCTAATGCTACACTGTTGGAGAGATTTATAAAGAATGAAGTTGTGTTTATGAATTATACAGACTGCAAGTGTTTAAAAATGAAAATAGCAACGGCTCTTGTCTCCGTGAATACAGTAAGAAACGATGGTAACTTTAACCACATTTAACAGTACATTAGCAACATGCTAACGAAACATTTAGAAAGACAATTCACAAATATCACTAAAAATATCATGATATCATGGATCATGTCAGTTATTATTGCTCCATCTGCCATTTTTCTCTGTTGTTCTTGCTTGCTTACCTAGTCTGATGATTCAGCTGTGCACAGATCCAGACGTTAATACTGGCTGCCCTTGTGTAATGCCTTGAACATGGGCTGGCATATGCAAATATTGGGGGTGTACATATTAATGATCCCGACTGTTACGTAACAGTCGGTGTTATGTTGAGATTCGCCTGTTCTTCGGAGGTCTTTTAAACAAATGAGATTTATATAAGAAGGAGGAAACAATGGTGTTTGAGACTCACTGTATGTCATTTCCATGTACTGAACTCTTGTTATTCAACTATGCCAAAATAAATTCAATTTTTAATTCAAGGGCACCTTTAAGATTTTTGTGATTGTTTGTTTTTAAATACGATTAAACCAGATGTTCAAACCTGTTCTTTTGACACACTATTAGACAAAAATCATTTTCCCGTGGTGTTGAAATAGGACTTATTTCAAAGTTTCAGACATGCTACAATCATGCGACACAAGGATCTGGCTGAAGATTCATAATAAACAAAGAAAAGAATAGGTCATTTTCACTTGTCAACATGTTTTATACACACTTGCAACATGTATTATACGATATTTGTACGTTAGTGCCCATTATTCACACCAATTTGAAAGGTTTCAGTAAAGCTTTGAAAGCTGAAAGCTATGATTTCATTCAGTTTGAGGAGGGTAATCAAAGTCACACACTGTAGTAAAGCTATAGATATATCTCAAACATGATCTTTGAACAAATTATGTGAGCACAATAAATTCTCACATCTAAATTCAAGAGGCCTAGTAACTAAGAAAGCAGTGACCTCATGTAAGAAAAGTGTCATACACTGTGCACTGTGTTTTAATATCTGCAATGACAAAATAGGATCCTTGTCACCTAACTCCAATTCATTTCTCTCTTGTTTAGCTTTGCGCAGGGTGGCCAAATTAGGCAGATGGCTCGGCTCAGGATCTCCAAAATCCATCAGCTTTGTTGCCTCTGATGCCCTCCATACATGGGGTTCCATTCTACCCTCACACAGCTCTTTGGCTATCTGCAAACGCAAGTTACCGGACATCGGACGCTTGGAACAGCCAGTGTGCAGGGAGTCATCAGTGTTCCTAAGTAGACACTTGAGCACCATTGGACTGTTAATTTCAGGCTCTTGTTCACATTTTATGTGAATGTGGCCACGACACTCTTTACATTGGCCCTTGACATCAATGTATATCTCTGTGACTGATGGATAGACCTTGGCTCTTTTAAAGGCAAATGTGCAGGGGCATTTTACTTCTTGCCAAATCTGATGATTTATCACATGTGTCCAGATGCCAGGCTTCAAAATTGTGTATACCCTCTTTTTTGTTTTAGAGACCTTGTCTTTGTATTTAACCGTTTCAGGCATGAATTCAATCCATTTCTGAAATGGAACTTCAAGATTAAAAGTCCAGCAATCTTTTGATTTGGAGGAAAGGGACCCTGGCTCAAAATCAGTGTCATCACTACTACCACTTGTTTCATGATCACTTTCATGAATATACCCTAAAGCATTCCAGATGTTGTGTCTGTTTAAATTAACAAAAGTGTATAGAGCCTTTGCAGTGATCTTGTCTTCTAGCTGTTTACTAAGCTCTGTCCAGATGCTCTGATTTGGAGTAGCTATGTTGCCATTTTGGACTATAGCCTCTTTAGAAGAGCACAGGACTGTGAAAATGGAATCCTTGTCGACTGCTGGTTTCTTTGGCATCTGGCATAAGCAAAATATAATTACCCACTTAAATAATCCTGATTAAAAAATATCATGCTATTTATGGACAATACCAGGAACACTTGTGGCATCAAGGGGTCAGAAAAAAACAAAAGATGGAGCAGAAAGATCAAAATATAGATTTTTTTTCAGCACCATCTTTTGTTTATTCTGACCCTTTGACCTGGTATTGTCCATAAATAACTTTTGATCCGTTGATCGTGTGAAGTTGCACCAGATTAACTATATAATACTTTAAAAGATATCATGTATAGTAGAAATGTGTTTTCATTATTACTGTATTGGTCCTAATATAAGGACAAAATAATATAGTAATAAAATATGAGGTTAATATATCTTATATCAGGACAATATGGTAATGTTGATGCACAATGTTTAAAAAAAAAACTAACATGGGTCACATGTGCATCTGTAATTAGAATTTCATAGTTACATTAGTATTGAGCAATGAGTTTTCTGTTTAATAAACATTGCAGTCTTGCAATCTGGTCTCTTGAATTTTGTACCATTATTCTTTAAGTTAACTAATAGTACTGTAATTGACAGTGGTAAAACATTGTACTTACATTGGCCAGAAATTTGATCTACTGTAATAACTTTTGTAGTTTGATTTTATATAGACTTTTTCTCTACTAAATCTTCGTTACTTCCCACAAAAGCACTTTGAACAAGAGTGTCACTAGCGCCTAGTGGTGGTAGTGAAGTATAACAAATGGTATTTAAAAGATCAGTCAGGAGAGACGAGTGAATGAAGTAAAGATAATTGTTTATTGACAACAGTCTGACAACAGATGAATACTGAGCTGCTGCTGTATAATGTCTGAACAGCAAAATCTTTTTATTAAACACCACAGCGGAAAAACATTGACAATGAGTTGTTGTTATTAAAACATCTTTACTAGCATCCAACATTTTGGTAAAAGACTGAATAAATGACAAACCCGAAATAAAACGTCAGTAGTATTTTACTATTATTCTGTCAGTATTGTATTGCGCCTATAATTCAGTCTAAAAAAAACGCTAGTGACGTCATCGTCTAGAATTCAACTTCTAATATTTTAAAAACGGAAGCAGCACAAACGAAACTCTTACCGGCACAAACCAGCACAAATGAAGCACAAACAAACGAACCTATTTTGAGTGAATTTAGAGTGTGTGGGGGGCTGGTGACGTCATCGCCTATAATTCACTGCCTAATATTTTAAAAACGAAAAAAATAAAATAAAAAAATAAATAAAAACGGAAGCAGCACAAACGAAATTTTTTACGGCACAAACCAGCACAAACGAAGCACAAATGATTGAGACTATTTTGGCTGAATTTGGAGCATGTTGGGGGGCTGGTGATGTCATCGCCTATAATTCACTGCCTAATATTTTAAAAACGGAAGCAGCACAAATGAAACTTTTACCGGCACAAACCAGCACAAAAGAAGCACAAACGATTGAGACTATTTGGGGTGAATTTGGAGCATGCTGGGGGGCTGAGTGACCTCAGAATGACCTATAAATATTCTTTTAATATCTGAAAAACGGAAGCAGCACAAACAAAATTTTTTACAGCACAAACCAGCACAAACAGAGCACAAACGATAGAGACTATTTTGCTGACGTTTTGCGTTGGGTGGGGGGCCAACTTCACGCAGGTGACAATCGGGACAAAAGTACAAAGTGGCAGACGGTATCAAAAGCGGAACTCAGGTCCTAAAGGACCAGAATGCTGAGAACACCAGAATCAGAGGCGAGGCGGAGGTCATTCACCACTTTGAGAAGAGCAGTCTCTGTACTGTGGAGGGGGCGAAAACCAGACTGAAAGGGTTCCTGCAGATTATTTTTGTCCAAGTGAGTCTGCAGTTGTGTAGCAACCACTTTTTCTAGGACTTTAGACAAAAAAGGAAGATTGGAAATTGGTCTAAAGTTACTCAGTACTGTGTCATCAAGGCCAGGTTTTTTAAGTATAGGGGTGTTCATGGCTATTTTCAGTCCAGGTGGTACATAACCGGTCATAAGGGAACTATTTATTGTAGTGAACAACAGATGTGATGGCACCAGAGCTTCACAACAGACATTCTTTTGTCCCACTTTGATTAATCAAAAGAATGTGAAAGGACCCTCAACGACAAGTAAACGACTATTGTAATCAGGACTGCCAAAGGTGGAAGACAGGAAAGATGACATCAACGGCCCATTGATTATAGGCTAATCTCATCATGAGTTGCCTTTGTTCAACCGCAGGCTTCCATGCCTGAGTTCAAGGTGTGAATGACCATGGACTCCTAGGGCTGCCAAACTGGTTCTGGTTAGAGCACAGCAAGAACAAAGAAATGCTCAGAAAGGAAGACATTTTCTAAACATATTGGCTTGAAATCACCAAAAATGGACAGGAATACTGTAAGGAACATGTCCTATGTGTCCTTGTACTCATCCAGGAAACTGTGCACACACAGTAGAAACCACAACTGGAATAAAAGCCAATGCAACTACACCCACTGCGACAGAAGTGTGGTACCTCAACCAATTCACATCAAGTTTGGACTCTACAGAACACTGCCACAAGGACTTTGAGAAAGGTTTAAAAAAGAAATACAGCATTTCCAAGGTCCTAAAGACATTGTCTTATTTAACTGTGTATTTTGGAACAATACAACAAGTTTCACAGGATGAAAGGTGGGCGTGTTAAGGGACGGACACCTGGAATGCTGTGACCCAATCACATCACCACAGCAGGAAAGGTGGGATTAGTAATCCCCTCCCCAATGAGAAGGAATAAAAGTTTTCCCAAGTGAACAGACCCTTGTTCTGAGTTTCTGACCTGACGAGGGAAGAACAACAGCACGACCAAGGTGAGACTCTTGCGAGTAAACCTTTCACCACACGGATCAAGCAGCCAAATTGCTTCTGCAGAGGACTTTGACTCCTGCATAACCCAAGTACCTCCAACCTACAGAAGATCCTACTGACTGACCACCATCTACAGTTCTCTGGATTACACAAAGACCTCCAGCACTCAGTGCAGCTCTACAGCTGTTGGAAAGCAATCCAGTCTCCCACTGCACATGGAAGGATACCAGTGGACAACGTTTCCCATTCCCGGACTGATCACCTGACCAAGTGAAACGTAAATATAAGCTAACCAAACCTTTTCCAAAAGCCTTGGCATTAGGTTGTTGCTAAATGAGATTGCTATTTGTGTAGAGACTGTTTATCTAGGGTCAGCGTACACAGATAGATACATTAGACACGGTATCTGTATTCAGAGTAAATGCTTATTTACTTATTTTCAATACCAGCATCCAGAAAGACCACAATTGACTCCCTCGTAGACTGCTAATTACCCATTCATTGCTTTGTCCAATCCGTTGCTCATCTACTTGGCATTCAGTTTTGTTAACATCCATTTGTGTTGTAGTTTGTAGTTTCTGTTTGATTATTGATTAAATTTTTCTTAGTAGTTTAGTCATTTTTCCGTAGTAGTTTAGTAATTTTCCTTCGTAGTATTTAGTGAGTGTGATATTTTACTCTTGTATATCTTTTTGTTAATAAATTCATTTTATTGCAAACTGTGTCATTCTTGTGTTGATAATCAGAGGCTCTACAAGCTCGCCCGAATCTCACTAAATCCTTCAGATTGGTCAAATGATAAACTTCCTCCAATTTATAAAATATTAATTCAGTTAACAATCTTTCATGATTGTTCTTTATTGTCAAGGTGAGAATCCTGACTGGTGCCCCGAAATATTGGAAGGAATCATCTGACTCAATATTAATATTAATACAAATATTAATATTAATATTTAAGACCAAAAATTACTACATTTGTGGTACCCTCATGTGAGGCTAATCCAAAAATCACTACATTTATTTGGTGCCCTGTGTGAGGCGAGCTTAGATTGAAATGAGCCTCTTGTTTTGTCAATACAACTGAAAACACAGAAAGATAAGAAGAGTAAAGCTTTAAAAGAAACCAAGTTTCAGTTCAGCTTACCAGCTCCGACACCAGAATCTATTATCAGTTTGTGGTTCCCTCCAGACCTGATTGATAGTTTTCTCCACTCACATTTACAGTACTGTTTACGGATAGGATTTGTTTGGCAAGTACAGAGTTTGGCTAGTCTGTGGATCATTGTGTGTTGGCAAAGATCTGGTAATTTTTCCTGTATCAGGAACAGGTAGCATTGGCAGACTTTAACTCTTGAGTAGTGGCCATTTAATTGCTATTAAGTATAGAATAGGGCATATGTACCTAGTAAGCCTATAATATTGCTTTATTGTTTCTTTGTGAAACTTGTCGGAAGAGGTCAAAACCCACCGACTACCTAAAAGCTAGCAATAACAAAAAAATTTCCTTTGTCAGGAAAACATAGCCTTGGCAAACACTGTAACTTGTGAGCATTTGCCATATTGTTGCTAAGCATAGCATAGGGCGTATGTACCTAATAAGTCTATAATATTGCATTGTTGTTTCTTTGTGAAACCTGTCGGAAGAGGTCAACACCCACCGACGATTCAAAGCTAGCATCGTATCCTTTGCTTCTTTGTGTGACCTGTTGTAACAGGGGTTATCTATACTTTTAAAGGCAGCTGAGTGTAACATAGCATAACCAAATGGCTGAATTAACCATGCCTGAACAGCTGGTAGTAGACCTTACCAGTGGCGTTAATCCAGGGTACGTAGAAACACTTCATGGTCTAGACTATGATGAAATTAGCCAGAAAACAGAAGAGCTAGTATCTGAAACAGCAACCAAAGCCCCAAAGGGTGACAAGCTGGTTAAACTGCTCTCTAGTTTAGCGTTAAACTGGGCTGCCCAGCTAGCGCAAGCTGTTGATAAAGTAAACATTGCCAGGGATCATATAAAAGATAGAGATTTGAGGATAGAGGACCTTAAGAGGGAGATTGCTGAGCTGCGTAAAGAAAATGACCGGCTAAGGGCTGAAGCTGATAGTCTGTCAGCAGAAAAAGAGGACTTGCAATGTATTGTCCATGATCAGGAAGCTGAAGCTAGAAAGCTAAATGATAAGTACCTAGAAGCTAAAAAAGAGCTCAGGGAACTTAAGGAAGGACACTCACGTCCCCCTTCTGTAGTAGACCACCAAGATGTGGATACTGCCACTCTGCAAACAGAGCTGGCACAAACTCGGCAAGAATTATCGGCTAAGGCAGATGAGTTAAATGCTGTGAAAACAAGCAAAACTGAAGTAAAGGCAGAATTAAGAGCTGCAGTGTCTGAAATTTCTAGTTTGAGATCTGACCTAGAAGTGGAGAGAAGGCTTTATGCTGATACTCGTGAACAAGCGGAAATGTTTAAGCGACAGCTACATGATTCCAAATGTGTCCAAGCCCAGCTTAGGGAAGAGTTAGGCAGAGAAATTGACAAGTTGAGAGACTTTCAACACAGTCACAACAGAGCTACTGTTAGGTCCCTGGACTGGCCAAGCAAACCTGACGTTGCTGAGCGAAGATTTGAGGAAATAGGGAGAAGGTTGAAAGAATTGGATATAGAGGGAGATACCCGTTATGAGCTGCCCGAACCACAAAGTGTGCATTTCAGCCCTTTTGGTTCAATGGCCAGGGACCCCCTGTATGATAATCTAGCACGGGGACGGCGCTACCAGCAGAGTAGCGAACCCGTAATTACTGGCCGCCAAGCCACAGATGCTAGCCCTTATCATTTCCATGAAGCAGCGTTTGACTCTCCGACCTGGGGAAGACCTGCTCACCTGTCTTATGAACCTCCAAGCTCATTGTTAGCTAGAGATAGCCGACTGCGTCAACTTAGGGAATTGGCACGAGACATTGAAGTGTTTAACCCTGACTCCCCTGGTAGCAACATAGAGTTATATCTTAAACATGTTAACTATGCTCTGTCCTACATCCCAGAAGCCACTATGGCAGATAAGCTTCTCCTCCTGAGAAAGACAACCTCACGGTCTGTCCATGGCTTTATGGAACGTCAGAATCCTGCTGTTGCTGAAAACTATTATGAAATGTGTAGGGCTCTGAGAGCTGAATACACAATGTATCAGAATCCATCTGGCTCTCGTCTTTCTGCTTTGCAGATCAGACAAAACCGCTATGAAACACCAAGAGAATATTATGAGCGTTTACGTAGAGTATACATTTTGGTGGCACTGACTCCCCTAGGGCGGAGGAAGATGTAATGTTTAAAAGCCTGTTTATAAGTAATCTGCATCCAGCCATCAAGAAACCCCTTTCACTTCTTGTTGATGTTGATCGCATGTCTGCAGCAGAGTTAAGACAGCTTGCCATGAGAGCCTGGGAGAATGAGAAGGTGAGCACAGACAAAAGTGACAGAGAACCAGGTACCCACGTGTCAAAGGCCTTAAGCCCTCACGTGACAGAGAATTCAAAAGCAGTAGACATGTACTGCATGGAGAAAGGCTCAGGAGACCTGGGGATAATCCCAAATGGTTTAGCCAGCAAAGCAAGGCAAGTGAAAGTGAAAAAGCAGAAAGGGATCAGGTGAACTTAGCAGAAATACATTGTATGCTAGTTGAGGTTCTGAAGGATCGAGAGTCCAGAGAGAAATCCTCCAAGAAAGATAGGGACCCGCCAACAAAAGCATGACTAGACCAGGATTCCTCTCCACCTCCATCCAGTGTGTACCTCATTGGATGGGGGGGAAGAGCCGGAAGGTAGGGGGGAAACCTTTCAGCAGGCTGTTAAACCTCAGTCAGCAGAAGCACCCAAAGAAAACTGGCCTCCCACACAGGTGCTGGTGAAAAGAGATGCATTCTTATGTACTCTGGAACCGTGCAATGCAGAGGTGTATTGTCCACAGGTGGTAGGTGACATCTAGGTTAACGACATGGATGTCAAGGATACTGTTGTTGTTTTTCTGTCAGAGAAGTCAGCCATTAGCAAACAGTTGTACCAACTAATGCTCGAGCCACCTGGCATGACTCCTCTGATAGAAAAGAAACAGAAATTGTGGTTTACCAGTGGCCTTCTGGCATTCCCATTTAAGAGTGTTGGAATCTGCTCTGTCTCTCTCAAAATAGGTCGTAAGCAATTCACCCATTGCATGCTTGAGGTACCTGACCCGAAGCCCTCAGTATGCATCGGCTCTGATGTATTAGTAAGGTTAGGAGCCCAGTTAGACACTGTCCTGTCAACCAGATGTTGTTGTCCTGTGCAGACATTGGGCCAAATGTGCTGTCCGGTGATGCTAGTCAGATGATGTCTAATCAAACCATTCCCCATGCTTGTCAGGTGATGAATGACTTTGATGTAGTGTTACCCGCATGGACAGCAGGTGTCCCAGTCAAATTGGTCTTCAGAAAGGGCCAAGATCTGCAAAATGCTAAACTCACAATTTTCCAGCTCACTGTCCAATCCCGTGATATAGGTCTCTCAGTTAGTGGCAACACCCAACTTGAGATTAATAACTGTGCATCATACCTGTTTGTTCATAATCTCACAAGATATGATATTCCCATTCCCACTTACCCTCCTTTAGGGTACTTGATCAACAGATGACTTTGAATTAACAGTTCCGGTCATAGGAGAGCTCCCAGATCTGCCAAGAGAAGGGGACATCTGTGAACAGGTGTATGTTACACGTCCAATTAAGATGATTGCCATCATACCACATCCATCTTGGGATGAGGGGGGCAGTGTGTAGACTTTAGGAGTGAGAGTGAAATTATGGTGTATATTGTGGAGGCTCAAGAGCCACACACTTCACCAAATTGTGAACTATGCTGATGTACAAATGGTCCACGCATTGATGCTAGAATTTTTGCTCTCTAGAGAAGTAAGTCCTGCTTTGGACAGCTTGGTAGAGAACAGGATCCCTCCGTACTTAGTACCTGTGGAACTGGTGGAGAGAATCTTGAGACAGGCTACAATGGGAACCACCCAAATGCAACAAGTACACTTGGCCTGTGATTTGGGGTAGTGCCATGCCAGTCCATGTAGACCCAGAAGCTGGTGAAATTGGTTTCCGTTTAAACCTTCTAATTTTTGATGTTAGGAACATACAACATGTAGGCCACTCCCCTAATTATTTCCATCACTACACACAACATAGACTAATCGGCAGCATGCCCTTCCTAACGCTGCTATGCAGTCCTTTAGAATTCCCCACTGTGTAGATTAGCTCCTCTTTTGATTCTTTATTTTAGAGTCGTCTTTAGATTTCAGTTTCTCTTACCTGATATAATTCTTGTCAGTCCTACCATAGGTGGATTAGAGCTACCTTTATAGTTATCAAGTCCTATAGTAGCTATTACAAAGTTTTACTGAAATGCCAGTGGTCAAAGGATTAGGTGTGGTATGTTGTTTCGCTAATTGTTCTACTTAAATAAATGTAGTGATTTTTGGATTAGCCTCACATGAGGGTAGCGCGAATATTCCCGCCGAAATGGGCGGGGTTTAGGGCTATATAAGCGGGCGTTTCGCCATAGGATATCAGTTCTCTCTCCTTCAGCGACGACTTCACATCACTCCTCGCTGATCTCCGGCTGAAGCCTTCGCTGCCTTGAAGAAGCTCGCATGGAAAGAAGCTCTCGCCGCCGTCGAGGAGGCTCCCGCAGCGGACTGCTGAGCTCGCCGAGGAAGAAGCGCCGGCGCCCTCGTCGACTGCCGTCTCGAGCCGCCCGCTTCCCGCTTCCGGCCGCCTGCCAGCCCGTCTCCTGCCGACATCCGGCGCGCCTAAAAGAGCGATTTTCCCGCGGTTTATTGTTCCATCGGTCAGGAACAGAGCCTATTTCCCTCTGAAGTTTTTCCAGAGGATGCTAGGGCTGATGGCTTCCGCCTCCCCGGTTCTGCAGCTCGGCCTTCTTCGGATGCAGCCTCTGCAGTACTGGTTGAAGTTCCGGGTACCTCCTCACGCCTGGCAGCACGGCCGCCTGCGTCTCAGGGTAAATCAGGCCTGTTTGGCAGCTCTGAAACCCTGGATGAACCCTGTATGGTTCAGCCAAGGGGTACCCCTACAGGCGGTGTCCAGAAGGACGGTGCTCTCAACGGATGCGTCCAACACAGGTTGGGGCGCTCTTTGGGAGGGCAGACCGGCCTTCGGCTCGTGGTCTCACGAGGAATGCCATCTGCACATCAACTGCCTCGAGATGTTGGCAGTGATTCGAGCCCTTCATGCGTTCCAGGCACACCTGACGGGGCGCCACGTCTTAGTCCAGTCGGACAGCATGACAGTGGTGTCATACATAAATCACCAGGGCGGTCTTTCGTCCAGCCGCTTATGCGCTCTGGCGAAGCGTCTTCTGGAATGGGTTTCACCGAGGTTTCAGTCGCTCAGGGCGACTCACATACCCGGGAGAACAAACTTGGGAGCAGACATGGTATCTCGGAGCAATGTCCCCTCAGACGAGTGGATGCTCCACCCCCAGACGGTTCTCATAATCTGGGAGTTCTTCGGAAAGGCAGAGGTAGACCTCTTCGCTTCAGAAGGCAACTCTCACTGCCCAATTTATTTCTCGAAGGAGGAAGATGCGCTGGCCCATGTCTGGCCCAGCACCCTCCTTCACGCTTTTCCCCCAATCGCTCTGATCCCATAGGTCATCAGACGAATCAGGGAAGACAAGGACAGAGTCCTCCTGGTGGCCCCGCTCTGGAGGAGCCAAGTTTGGTCCTCAGAGCTGTTCAGGCTTTCCACAAAAGCTCCGTGGCCGATCCCCCTGAGACGGGACCTCCTCTCTCAGGCGAACAGGACGATTTGGCATCCCCAGCCAGAACTCTGGGCTCTGCACTTCTGGTCCCTCGATGGGAGCCTGCTAACCTCCCCGGGGACGTGCTAAATACCATCTCTCAGGCGAGAGCTCCGTCCACGAGACGCCTCTACGCCCAGAAATGGTCGGTCTTTGTTGACTGGTGTTCTACACGCAACATAGACCCAGTGGAGTGTGACGTATCTCCGATACTGTCTTTTCTCCAGGAGCGTTTGAATCTGGGTCGCACCCCTTCAACGCTCAAAGTTTACGTAGCAGCCATTGCAGCGTTTCACGCTCCTATTGCTGGCCAGTCGGTGGGACGAAACAACCTCGTGGTGCGTTTCTTGAGAGGTTCTAGGCGATTAAATCCTCCTCGTCCTCTCACTGTTCCCACCTGGGACCTCTCTTTGGTCCTCAGAGCTCTTAAAGGGCCTCCCTTTGAGCCACTGCGTTCAGCTGACCTCAGGCCCCTGACGCTCAAAACCGCTCTGCTACTTGCACTAGCATCGGTTAAGCGAGTTGGTGACTTGCAGGCCCTCTCCGTGAGCCCTGCATGCCTTGAGTTCGGGCCCAACGACTCCAAAGTCGTTTTGAAACCTAGGCATGGCTACGTCCCTAAGGTGCTCTCGACTCCATTCAGAGCACAGGTTATTTCCCTCTCAGCGCTTCCTCCCTCGTCGGACGAGCGAGAGCTGGAACTACTCTGCCCTGTCAGGGCATTAAGGACCTACGTTGATCGATCACAGCCTTTTCGGCAATCTGATCAGCTCTTTATCTGCTTTGGTGGCCGCACCAAGGGGTCTTCGGTCTCAAAGCAACGTCTTTCGCATTGGATAGTCGACGCTATTGCTCTTTGTTACTCCTCTATGGGCCTCGACTGCCCCATAGGAGTTAGAGCTCACTCTACTAGAGGAATGGCTTCCTCTTGGGCCTGGTGTAGTGGAGTTTCGATTAAAGACATCTGTGAGGCGGCCGGCTGGTCCTCGCCGTCCACTTTTGTCAGATTTTATCATTTGGACGGCGCGGTTGAATTCGTTCCCCATACGCAGTACGAGTGAAGTATCGAAAGGGAACGTAACCTCGGTTCTCTGAGATACGGAATGAGTACTGCGTTACATGCCGTGCCACGAGGCTGCGGCTTCAGTGTCGTCGCTTCAGTCGAATGACCTGATATCCTATGGCGAAATGCCTGCTTATATAGCCCTAAACCCCGCCCATTTCGGCGGGAATATTCGCGCGCTCTCTCGCCATAGGTCACGCAGCTATGCCGCGCCGTCATTGGTTCAACAACTTGTCTATGAGTGAACCAATGACAGAGAGGATTATAGGGTACCATATGTCAGAATGATTGATTTATGGCCCCTCATAAAAATATACCCCCCCCCACCCTCCCTCCGGACTGGACACCTGTTTGGACACCTGTTTTTGTCCTCCCCCACTACCCCACTACCCCTCCCTACTACCCCCACTAAGGAATTTATGACTGTGTTTTGGACTTTGTGTGTTTTTGAAGTGAAAATGTTTGAAAACGATGCTTAAACTTTAAAATGTAAAACAGTGTATCGGGGTGACAGGTATGGGTTTTTAAGGGATGTTTTTATTAAAGAAAGTTATTTCACATATTTAAATGTTTTTAAAAAGACATTAATGAATTGTACAATTAAAACACAAAGACAATTTAAAATGTTGTTAGATTTTCTGAAACAAAAGTATCAAACAAGCGCATTAACATTAAGTATATTAAACAATAGTTGTTAAAAGACAAATGGGGTTTTAAAAAGCAAAAGCATTTCTAACATTTACTTTTAAAGTTTTTTAACAATAAATAATTCTTACGCCACTCCGTGAAACACGTCCTTTCTCTTCGTTGTCAAATTCAGACTAAAGTCAGAATGGTGCGTGAAAACACTCCCGAGTCTCCGCCCCTAACACGCCTCCAAACATCGACGTCATCCTCCCCTAACAGGCCCACCTCAACACCGAAAGATAGAATGTGTATATTTAAAAAGCCCAGTTAAATAATTAAACACAAGATTTTAACAAAAAGTATCAAACAAACAATCACATTAGCATTAAGTATATTAAACGGACACCTGTTTTGGCCACCTGTTTTTGTCCTCCCCCACTACCCGACTACCCCTCCCTACTACCCCCACTAAGGAATTTATGACTGTGTTTTGGACTTGTGTGTTTTTGAAGTGAAAATGTTTGAAAACGATCAAAAAGTATTCAAAAATGGTGCTTAAACTTTAAAATGTAAAACAGTGTATCGGGGTGACAGAAATGTGCTTTTAAGGGATGTTTTTATTAAAGAAAGTTTTTTTCACATATTTGAATGTTTTTAAAAAGACATTAAGGAATTGTACAAACACAAAGACAATTTAAAATGTTGTTAGATTTTCTGAAACAAAAGTATCAAACAAGTGCATTAACATTAAGTGTATTAAACAATAGTTGTTAAAAGACAAATGGGGTTTTCAAGCAAAACATTTCTAACATTGCAATATACTGTTAACATTTTAGCAAAAAATAATTCTTACGCTGCTCTGTGAAACATGTCCTTTCTCATCACTGGCAAATTCAGAATAAAGTCAGAACGGCCTGTGAAAACGCTCACAAGTCTCCGCCCCTAACATGCCTCCAAACATCGACGTCATCCTCCCCTAACAGGCCCACCTCAACACCGAAAGATAGAATGTGTATATTTAAAAAGCCCAGTTAAATAATTAAACACAAGATTTTAACAAAAAGTATCAAACAAACGCATTAGCATTAAGTATATTAAACAATAGGTGTTAAAAGACAAATGTTTTTTTAAAAAGCAAAAACATTTCTAACACTGCAATTTACTGTTAATGTTTTAGCAATAAATAATTCTTACACTGCACCATGAAAGACATCCTATCTCTTCGTTGTCAAATACAGAATGAAGTCAGAACGTCCTGTGAAATCGGTCCCAAGTCTCCGCCCCTAACACACCTCCAAACATCGATGTCATCCGCCCCTAACACGCCCCCAACACCGGAGGGATAGATGAGAGCAGAGATGCACATTTAAATGGTAATAAAATAAAATAACACTTATAAATAATGATGTTTTAACATTCTTTAGTTCATTAACTCATTAACTGTTCATTAATTTGAGTTCATTAATTGATTTATTCACTCTTTGATAGCATCATCCACCTCTCCCACTGGGGGAAATTTATATATGGAGTAAAGTATATTGAAACTGTTTAAAACTATGTGCTTTAAAATTTAAAAACATGAAACGTGGGAGGTAAACAGTTTTTTCACACACATGTAACACTTTCACATCATGCAACTTTAAAGTGATGCGGTTTGTTAAAAAAAAAAACGTAGGCTAGCATTCAGGTATAGTAAAATGCTATCAGAAAAGGTCAAATGTGTTTAAATATATATATATATATATATATATATATATATATTAGTAAAACATTATGCTTTAAAATTTGAAAATGTGAAAGAATGTATTGGGTGACAGTGACAGACATTAGGGAGTCAAGGGATGTTTTTATTAAAGAAAGTTTTGTTTCCACATACATTTGTACAGTTTTTATTTTGAAGACATAAAAATAAAGTGTACCGTTTAAAACACAAAGGCTTAAAAGATATTTTAAAGAGGTTACCAGAAAAAGTAAAAACAAGTTAGAGAAAGCATTTCAATTACATTAAAAACCAAAAAGTCAATGTTCAAACATTTAAAACATTTTCAGAAAAAAGTAAAACAAGTCAGAAAAAGCCTTTTCATCACATGAAAAACATTAAAGTCAATGTCCAATCATTTAAAAATGTAAAACAAGTTTTCCAAACACAGTTTTAAAAATGGTAAAAACAAAAAAGTCAGACATTTTAAAACGTTATCAGAAAAAGTGCTTTGAACTTTTAACAAAGGTAAAACAAGTTAGAGAACGTTTTTCACATGCATTTGAAGAAAGCTTCTTTCACAATAACAAACATTTCACATAGGGTCTACAACTTTAATAACTTTTAAAATGATGTATACTGTTAAAACCCAAAGGCCTATTCAGACCTTTTTAAGCATTATCAGAAAAATGTAAAACAAGTTAGAGAATGTCTTTCACACAAGATAACAGAAAAATAACAGGGTAAAATATCAAACACGTGCATTAGCATTAAAACTATCAAGCAACAGTTGTTAAAAAGATGAATAGTTTCAAGCAAAACATTTTAACACTGCAGTTTGCTGCTAAGGATTTGTTTAGTTTTTAACAAAAATAACTCTTACACTGCTCCATGCAATACATCTTCACTCACCAGCGATAAAAGTAGAATGAGAATAGATCGCCATGTGAAGCCGCTCCCAAGTCTCCGCCCCCTAACACGCCCTCCAACACTGGAGGATAGACGTGTATATTTAAATGGTAGTAAAATAATTCAACAAAATAATGTTTGTGAATAAAGTTTTAACAATTTTTTTATCCATTAACTTATTGATTTATTCTTTCTTTGATAGCATCCTCTCCCACTGGGGGGAATTTATATGTGTTTCAACGTTTGAGAATGTGTTTTTGGAGTAAAGTATATTGAAAACTATAGTGCTTTAAACTATAAAACACGAAACACTTTTTCACACACATGTAACACGTTCACATACAACTTTAAAGTGATGCGGATTGTTGAAAACTAAAACGTAGTATTCAGATACAGTAAAATGTTATCAGAAAAGGTTTCTGAAAACCATGTAAAACATTATGCTTTAAAATGTAAAAATATGAAACAAGGTTTTGAGGTTAAACAATGCAATCAAGGGTTGTTTTATTAAAACTCTTTTCATATATACATTTGAAGGGTGTCTCCCCCCCCCCCCACAAACAACATTACAAATGTTAAAAACAACAACAACAACAACAACAAAAAGCCAAAACAAAAAGTTTTTTCACATGATGTTCAACAATCTCAGAAGAGGTCAAAAGTGCTTCTAAAACAATGTCTCAAACACGCTGTAACGCAATGTTAAAATGTTGCGTAGTCCAAAGAGAAAAACAGTGTTGTACCGGACGAAAAGATGCACGAGAGAGAGAGCTGTCATAATTTCCCCACGCCCCAGGGTTTAATAGGCTAATATAGCTAAACTTAAACGTCCGCATACATGAAGTGAGAAAAAATATACAAATAAACATTCAAGTCGGGTCACAAATAAAAGAGGAAAATTAAACAAAGAGATGCGGGTATCTCTTGTGCTGCTCACCTGAGCTATGTCCCTCTATGCACATGCGCAGTTGTCATTCCAACTCAAATTATGAATGAAAGTGACCGTTACAATGCGTAAAGCATTAAACATAACACACAACAGTGGTTAAAATATGTCCAATAAGAAGTTTTCCCATTTTTAACATTTAACAGTGGCTTAATCTGTCCCGTTTCAGACGTCATCACTCGCAAATGACAAACATTTGAAAGAGGATTTTGTGTAAAGCTGCACGTACATCCAAAGGAAAGACAGCCCACAACAAACAAAATAGCCTAATGAAATATACAAAATAACATTTAAAAATATGATTTTTGTTCATTTTAGTTAATTTAGTTATATTTACTCTTAGATCTTTTCAGGCCTAATATTTTCAAGGCTCTCCCCCCTCCACAACAACACACACACACACACACACACACACACACACAGTTGAACGTCTAAACTTTTTTACGACATCACGAGTGATTGTATCATGCTGTTAGATAATGAGAAAGGATGTCTGGTCGGGACGTAGAATCAGTAACGCGTGGATATTAGCTCCTAAAGGCTGTAAAACATCTAAGGATGTTTCAGGGTGTTTTACAACATCTCTGATGAATCTGGGAGAGTCTGACATTGTGAACTCTGGCATTGTGAACTTTGTTTGGCTTTGTAAACCTAGGATTAATACAGGTCGATTAGGACATTTTTTCCAAGTCATCTCAATGGCAAAATGTGTCCCAATCATCCCGAATTCATATTGCGTAGGTTTTCTCTACAAGAAATTGATGAAAACGGTAACATTACTGCAACTTTTAGTTTATCAAGTACTGTTATTTTACTGAAACAAGACAAAACAATGTTTCATTTACCCCCAACAGTTATTTTTTCCAGTTAGCCATAGGCCTATAGTTATTCCTTTTATTTTGTACTTTTCAGACCTAAAATGTTGATCACTACAGGCATAGTTCAAACATGCAATGCTCAAGAAAGCTCATTTTGGTGTAATCTTTGTGAGCTCTCACCCAGAACACAAAACTTTGTATTAGGTGTTCTAGACAAAAGAAAATATTATGTAAGTTAAACTGTGAGTGCACTTTAACGTTATACAATATTTTCAATACGAATATTATGGTCTCATTTTGCTTTAAAGATTTTTGTTTGTTATTTGCTAATACTTTTTCAACTAACACTTCAACATCCAGCCCAAGATGTACAGTATGAGCTAAGGATCTTAAAAGGCTGTTAATCTTAAAAGGCTAAGGCTGTTAAAAGGCATTCCACACTCTGGTAAAACCATTTAAAAAATTGAGTTTTGTGCAAACACAATTCAAGAGATGAGTTTACTACAAAAGTGTGTATAAGGCATATAGGACGGCACAAATTAAAGAGGTGTATGAGCTAAGGATCTTATTTGGCCACAAATAAACAGGTAATGGGATGTTCAAAGTGACACAATATACAGTTAGATATTCTCCGACTTCATATGTCTGCAAAATCTTTGAAAAGTGCCAATTAGCTATAAATAATACAGAAATCCTCTCTCCTGGTCTATTGCGAAAGTTTGGTGATTTGTAAATGAAATTTTTTTCCCCCACTAATCGCTTATGTTGTTTACATTTTGTTTCTTTGTTGTTGTTTTATTTATTTATTTATTTATCTATTTTTTAACATTTGTACAGTTTGCAAAGACTGCTCTCTAAGCATGGTCAAACATGTTCACAGGAGTTCATGAAAACATAAATACAGCATAAAGAGAATTAAATGACCACCTTTCTACATGACACTGCTTAAGACTAAACAGATGACATTTCTTTTAAGGTCATCTTTCTGGTATGTCTTCGATGTGGGATCACAAGACACGACGCCCCAAAAAAAAAAAAAAAAAAGTGAGTCTTGCCGTTTTTCTGTTACCTAATACAACTATTACACTTCAGGTTTTTCTACTATTACACTTCAAGCTGAGCATTTCACTGTTCTTTTGTGTATGTCTCTAAACATCCATTAAGTAAATTAATTACAGTTGAAAAGTAGTCATTTTAGGTAAAAGGTGGGATGATTCATGACTTTTAGGTGCCTGTCTATTAGGTCTGATCCACAAAACAGATGGTGTGCTTTATGTCTTAATAATTTGTTCTTCTTTTTATGAAAGCATGCTTTGAGATAACTTATATGTGAAACATGCTCAGTCACATTCAGTCACTCTGAATTCTAGTTTACATTAATTGAACGTTGTTATTCCCCAACATGTTTAACAATGCTAGTGTTTCTCTGCCTCATCAAAGTTCCCACGAGTCACAAAGTTCTAGTAGTATACTGAATCTGAAACCATACCAAATATTAGCATGTAACAGTCTGGAGGCATTTGTGTTTTTATGATGCATTTCTTCTGAAACTTACTGTTTTAGAAATTGTTTACCAACTTTTAACATCAACATTCTCAACGTATTGTGTGTGATTGCAAGGTTTTGTGTGTCTGTTTTCCTTACACTTTTGGCTGGAAAACAAAAACAACTATGTTTATTTGCTGTAATGTTAGTGAGCTCAAGGTGTTCATAAATAGATTTTTGGGGCAGTGTGTGTATACAGAATGTAGCAAAAGGATCTTTGAAATATTTTATTTTGTAAAACATCTGCGTAGCGAATGGTACCTTTAAAATCATTGTTTTATTATTAATATCATTAAGTTCTTTGTCATGATTATTATTTTTGCTTTTATTTTTACCTCCTAAAGAATCAGGTTTGCAAGTTGTGTAATACCGTTTTTATGAACTCATGACCACAAAAGAATGAGTTAAGTGATTCAACCTTTTATTTCAACAATACTGATGAATAGATACATACATTGAAATAATAAAGAAAATGATAAAAATAGCATTAAATAAAAACAGCAAAACGATAATAATGACATTACCGTTTGTCTAACCGAAAAAGAAAATCTCTGCAGGCTATCATGTTTTGTTCTAGCTGATTAGAGTTTCAACTATTTCATCAATGTCAGTTTTCTCATTTGTTGAAAACATACGTCAGTTACACATGTACACATGTACTTACATGTGACTGACAATACTTACACAGACTGACTCTTTGCTGTTAATAATAAACAAACTTGTTGTATGACTGATTGTATCAGGCCATGAATTTTTCAGGGCTCTTACAATGTCCATTTCATTTTTGAGATTTGTTACATATTTGGTATCCCCCGCACAATCGTTAATCAATTCAAATGCAGCATCGATGATCTTTTATTATTAGTCGAAGAATCGCAGTTTGTGTCAGTCTCAGACAATCCATGTAACAAACAGATAAATTTCCTTCAACCTTTAATCAACGATATGTAGCAGTAGCACAGGAGTCCACTCCGTCAACCTGGTATTGCACTGAAGGTCAACTCGTTAAAGAGAGCAACTGAGCTCTGTGTATCTTTGTGTGTTATCAGGACATCTGATTGGGGTAAACCCTCCCTCAATGGAGGGTGGTGTAAAGGGGGTTGTCGTCAAGCCATAAACAACTTTATAGAATTAAGGCAGGCCACAATGAAACAGGGGTGTCTATTAATTACACCAAAAGATTCAGTTAGCATAATATGATTAAAGATTACAAGGACAAAAAAAAAAAAAAAAAAAAAAAAATGCATGGGTGAATTGTTTACATTAAGATCCATAACATGAATTTAGAAAGAAGATAGGATGACAAAGAACTTAATGATATTAATAATAAAACAATGATTTTAAAGGTACCATTCGCTACGCAGATGTTTTACAAAATAAAATATTTCAAAGATCCTTTTGCTACATTCTGTATACACACACTGCCCCAAAAATCTATTTATGAACACCTTGAGCTCACTAACATTACAGCAAATAAACATAGTTGTTTTTGTTTTCCAGCCAAAAGTGTAAGGAAAACAGACACACAAAACCTTGCAATCACACACAATACGTTGAGAATGTTGATGTTAAAAGTTGGTAAACAATTTCTAAAACAGTAAGTTTCAGAAGAAATGCATCATAAAAACACAAATGCCTCCAGACTGTTACATGCTAATATTTGGTATGGTTTCAGATTCAGTATACTACTAGAACTTTGTGACTCGTGGGAACTTTGATGAGGCAGAGAACACTAGCATTGTTAAACATGTGGGGGAATAACAACGTTCAATTAATGTAAACTAGAATTCAGAGTGACTGAATGTGACTGAGCATGTTTCACATATAAGTTATCTCAAAGCATGCTTTCATAAAAAGAAGAACAAATTATTAAGACATAAAGCACACCATCTGTTTTGTGGATCAGACCTAATAGACAGGCACCTAAAAGTCATGAATCATCCCACCTTTTACCTAAAATGACTACTTTTCAACTGTAATTAATTTACTTAATGGATGTTTAGAGACATACACAAAAGAACAGTGAAATGCTCAGCTTGAAGTGTAATAGTAGAAAAACCTGAAGTGTAATAGTTGTATTAGGTAACAGAAAAACAGCAAGACTCACTTTTTTTTTTTTTTTGTTGGGGCGTCGTGTCTTGTGATCCCACATCGAAGACATACCAGAAAGATGACCTAAAAGAAATGTCATCTGTTTAGTCTTAAGCAGTGTCATATAGAAAGGTGGTCATTTAATTCTCTTTATGCTGTATTTATGTTTTCATGAACTCCTGTGAACATGTTTGACCATGCTTAGAGAGCAGTCTTTGCAAACTGTACAAATGTTAAAAATAGATAAATAAATAAATAAATAAAACAACAACAAAGAAACAAAATGTAAACAACATCAGCGATTAGTGGGTGAAAAAATTTCATTTACAAATCACCAAACTTTCGCAATAGACCAGGAGAGAGGATTTCTGTATTATTTATAGCTAATTGGCACTTTTCAAAGATTTTGCAGACATATGAAGTCGGAGAATATCTAACTGTATATTGTGTCACTTTGAACATCCCATTACCTGTTTATTTGTGGCCAAATAAGATCCTTAGCTCATACACCTCTTTAATTTGTGCCGTCCTATATGCCTTATACACACTTTTGTAGTAAACTCATCTCTTGAATTGTGTTTGCACAAAACTCAATTTTTTAAATGGTTTTACCAGAGTGTGGAATGCCTTTTAACAGCCTTAGCCTTTTAAGATTAACAGCCTTTTAAGATCCTTAGCTCATACTGTACATCTTGGGCTGGATGTTGAAGTGTTAGTTGAAAAAGTATTAGCAAATAACAAACAAAAATCTTTAAAGCAAAATGAGACCATAATATTCGTATTGAAAATATTGTATAACGTTAAAGTGCACTCACAGTTTAACTTGCATAATATTTTCTTTTGTCTAGAACACCTAATACAAAGTTTTGTGTTCTGGGTGAGAGCTCACAAAGATTACACCAAAATGAGCTTTCTTGAGCATTGCATGTTTGAACTATGCCTGTAGTGATCAACATTTTAGGTCTGAAAAATAAAAGGAATAACTATAGGCCTATGGCTAACTGGGAAAAATAACTGTTGGGGGTAAATGAAACATTGTTTTGTCTTGTTTCAGTAAAATAACAGTACTTGATAAACTAAAAGTTGCAGTAATGTTACCGTTTTCATCAATTTCTTGTAGAGAAAACCTACGCAATATGAATTCGGGATGATTGGGACACATTTTGCCATTGAGATGACTTGGAAAAAATGTCCTAATCGACCTGTATTAATCCTAGGTTTACAAAGCCAAACAAAGTTCACAATGCCAGAGTTCACAATGTCAGACTCTCCCAGATTCATCAGAGATGTTGTAAAACACCCTGAAACATCCTTAGATGTTTTACAGCCTTTAGGAGCTAATATCCACGCGTTACTGATTCTACGTCCCGACCAGACATCCTTTCTCGTTATCTAACAGCATGATACAATCACTCGTGATGTCGTAAAAGTTTAGACGTTCAACTGTGTGTGTGTGTGTGTGTGTGTGTGTGTGTGTTGTTGTGGAGGGGGGAGAGCCTTGAAAATATTAGGCCTGAAAAGATCTAAGAGTAAATATAACTAAATTAACTAAAATGAACAAAAATCATATTTTTAAATGTTATTTTGTATATTTCATTAGGCTATTTTGTTTGTTGTGGGCTATGTCTTTCCTTTGGATGTACGTGCAGCTTTACACAAAATCCTCTTTCAATTGTTTGTCATTTGCGAGTGATGACGTCTGAAACGGGACAGATTAAGCCACTGTTAAATGTTAAAAATGGGAAAACTTCTTATTGGACATATTTTAACCACTGTTGTGTGTTATGTTTAATGCTTTACGCATTGTAACGGTCACTTTCATTCATAATTTGAGTTGGAATGACAACTGCGCATGTGCATAGAGGGACATAGCTCAGGTGAGCAGCACAAGAGATACCCGCATCTCTTTGTTTAATTTTCCTCTTTTATTTGTGACCCGACTTGAATGTTTATTTGTATATTTTTTCTCACTTCATGTATGCGGACGTTTAAGTTTAGCTATATTAGCCTATTAAACCCTGGGGCGTGGGGAAATTATGACAGCTCTCTCTCTCGTGCATCTTTTCGTCCGGTACAACACTGTTTTTCTCTTTGGACTACGCAACATTTTAACTTTGCGTTACAGCGTGTTTGAGACATTGTTTTAGAAGCACTTTTGACCTCTTCTGAGATTGTTGAACATCATGTGAAAAAACTTTTTGTTTTGGCTTTTGCTGTTGTTGTTGTTGTTGTTGTTTTTAACATTTGTAATGTTGTTTGTGGGGGGGGGGGGACACCCTTCAAATGTATATATGAAAAGAGTTTTAATAAAACAACCCTTGATTGCATTGTTTAACCTCAAAACCTTGTTTCATATTTTTACATTTTAAAGCATAATGTTTTACATGGTTTTCAGAAACCTTTTCTGATAACATTTTACTGTATCTGAATACTACGTTTTAGTTTTCAACGATCCGCATCACTTTAAAGTTGTATGTGAACGTGTTACATGTGTGTGAAAAAGTGTTTCGTGTTTTATAGTTTAAAGCACATAGTTTTCAATATACTTTACTCCAAAAACACATTCTCAAACGGTGAAACACATATAAATTCCCCCCAGTGGGAGAGGATGCTATCAAAGAAAGAATAAATCAATAAGTTAATGGATAAAAAAATTGTTAAAACTTTATTCACAAACATTATTTTGTTGAATTATTTTACTACCATTTAAATATACACGTCTATCCTCCAGTGTTGGGGGGCGTGTTGGGGGGCGGAGACTTGGGAGCGGCTTCACATGGCGATCTATTCTCATTCTACTTTTATCGCTGGTGAGTGAAGATGTATTGCATGGAGCAGTGTAAGAGTTATTTTTGTTAAAAACTAAACAAATCCTTAGCAGCAAACTGCAGTGTTAAAATGTTTTGCTTGAAACTATTCATCTTTTTAACAACTGTTGCTTGATAGTTTTAATGCTAATGCACGTGTTTGATATTTTACCCTGTTATTTTTCTGTTATCTTGTGTGAAAGACATTCTCTAACTTGTTTTACATTTTTCTGATAATGCTTAAAAAGGTCTGGATAGGCCTTTGGGTTTTAACAGTATACATCAGTTATTAAAGTTGTAGACCCTATGTGAAATGTTTGTTATTGTGAAAGAAGCTTTCTTCAAATGCATGTGAAAAACGTTCTCTAACTTGTTTTACCTTTGTTAAAAGTTCAAAGCACTTTTTCTGATAACGTTTTAAAATGTCTGACTTTTTTGTTTTTACCATTTTTAAAACTGTGTTTGGAAAACTTGTTTTACATTTTTAAATGATTGGACATTGACTTTAATGTTTTTCATGTGATGAAAAGGCTTTTTCTGACTTGTTTTACTTTTTTCTGACAATGTTTTAAATGTTTGAACATTGACTTTTTGGTTTTTAATGTAATTGAAATGCTTTCTCTAACTTGTTTTTACTTTTTCTGGTAACCTCTTTAAAATATCTTTTAAGCCTTTGTGTTTTAAACGGTACACTTTATTTTTATGTCTTCAAAATAAAAACTGTACAAATGTATGTGGAAACAAAACTTTCTTTAATAAAAACATCCCTTGACTCCCTAATGTCTGTCACTGTCACCCAATACATTCTTTCACATTTTCAAATTTTAAAGCATAATGTTTTACTAATATATATATATATATATATATATATATATATATATATATATATATATATATATATATATATATTTAAACACATTTGACCTTTTCTGATAGCATTTTACTATACCTGAATGCTAGCCTACGTTTTTTGTTTTTAACAAACCGCATCACTTTAAAGTTGTATGATGTGAAAGTGTTACATGTGTGTGAAAAAAACTGTTTACCTCCCACGTTTCATGTTTTTAAATTTTAAAGCACATACTTTTAAACAGTTTCAATATACTTTACTCCATATATAAATTTCCCCCAGTGGGAGAGGTGGATGATGCTATCAAAGAGTGAATAAATCAATTAATGAACTCAAATTAATGAACAGTTAATGAGTTAATGAACTAAAGAATGTTAAAACATCATTATTTATAAGTGTTATTTTATTTTATTCCCATTTAAATGTGCATCTCTGTTCTCATCTATCCTTCCGGCGTTGGGGGGCGTGTTAGGGGCGGATGACATCGATGTTTGGAGGTGTGTTAGGGGCGGAGACTTGGGACCGATTTCACAGGACGTTCTGACTTCATTCTGTATTTGACAACGAAGAGATAGAATGTCTTTCATGGTGCAGTGTAAGAATTATTTATTGCTAAAACATTAACAGTAAATTGCAGTGTTAGAAATGTTTTTGCTTTTTAAAAAAACATTTGTCTTTTAACACCTATTGTTTAATATACTTAATGCTAATGCGTTTGTTTGATACTTTTTGTTAAAATCTTGTGTTTAATTATTTAACTGGGCTTTTTAAATATACACATTCTATCTTTCGGTGTTGAGGTGGGCCTGTTAGGGGAGGATGACGTCGATGTTTGGAGGCGTGTTAGGGGCGGAGACTTGTGAGCGTTTTCACAGGCCGTTCTGACTTTATTCTGAATTTGCCAGTGATGAGAAAGGACATGTTTCACAGAGCAGCGTAAGAATTATTTTTTGCTAAAATGTTAACAGTATATTGCAATGTTAGAAATGTTTTGCTTGAAAACCCCATTTGTCTTTTAACAACTATTGTTTAATACACTTAATGTTAATGCACTTGTTTGATACTTTTGTTTCAGAAAATCTAACAACATTTTAAATTGTCTTTGTGTTTGTACAATTCCTTAATGTCTTTTTAAAAACATTCAAATATGTGAAAAAAACTTTCTTTAATAAAAACATCCCTTAAAAGCACATTTCTGTCACCCCGATACACTGTTTTACATTTTAAAGTTTAAGCACCATTTTTGAATACTTTTTGATCGTTTTCAAACATTTTCACTTCAAAAACACACAAGTCCAAAACACAGTCATAAATTCCTTAGTGGGGGTAGTAGGGAGGGGTAGTCGGGTAGTGGGGGAGGACAAAAACAGGTGGCCAAAACAGGTGTCCGTTTAATATACTTAATGCTAATGTGATTGTTTGTTTGATACTTTTTGTTAAAATCTTGTGTTTAATTATTTAACTGGGCTTTTTAAATATACACATTCTATCTTTCAGTGTTGAGGTGGGCCTGTTAGAGGAGGATGACGTCGATGTTTGGAGGCGTGTTAGGGGCGGAGACTCGGGAGTGTTTTCACGCACCATTCTGACTTTAGTCTGAATTTGACAACGAAGAGAAAGGACGTGTTTCACGGAGTGGCGTAAGAATTATTTATTGTTAAAAAACTTTAAAAGTAAATGTTAGAAATGCTTTTGCTTTTTAAAACCCCATTTGTCTTTTAACAACTATTGTTTAATATACTTAATGTTAATGCGCTTGTTTGATACTTTTGTTTCAGAAAATCTAACAACATTTTAAATTGTCTTTGTGTTTTAATTGTACAATTCATTAATGTCTTTTTAAAAACATTTAAATATGTGAAATAACTTTCTTTAATAAAAACATCCCTTAAAAACCCATGCCTGTCACCCCGATACACTGTTTTACATTTTAAAGTTTAAGCATCGTTTTCAAACATTTTCACTTCAAAAACACACAAAGTCCAAAACACAGTCATAAATTCCTTAGTGGGGGTAGTAGGGAGGGGTAGTGGGGTAGTGGGGGAGGACAAAAACAGGTGTCCAAACAGGTGTCCAGTCCGGAGGGAGGGGTGGGGGGGGGGTATTTTTATGAGGGGCCATAAATCAATCATTCTGACATATGGTACCCTATAATCCTCTCTAATGACGATGCAGTTACACTGCGTTATTGAAAAAGGCTTCAGTAACGGGGAAAAAGGAGACCTTTCCCATACGCAGTACTCGTTCCGTATCTCAGGGAACCGAGGTTACGTTAGTAACCGAGTACGTTTGCAATAAAATGAATTTATTAACAAAAAGATATACAAGAGTAAAATATCACACTCACTAAATACTACGAAGGAAAATTACTAAACTACTAAGGAAAAATGACTAAACTTCTAAGAAAAATTGAATCAATAATCAAACAGAAACTACAAACTACAACACAAATGGATGTTAACAAAGCTGAATGCCAAGTAGATGAGCAACAGATTGGACAAAGCAATGAATGGGTAATTAGCAGTCTACGAGGGAGTCAATTGTGGTCTTTCTGGATGCTGGTATTGAAAATATGTAAATTTACTCTGAATACAGATAACATGTCTAATGTATCTATCTGTGTACGCTGACCCTAGATAAACAGTCTCTACACAAATAGCAATCTCATTTAGCAACAACCTAATGCCAAGGCTTTTGGAAAAGGTTTGGTTAGTTTATATTTACATTTCACTTAGTGGGGTGATCAGTCCGGGAATGGGAAACGTTGTCCACTGGTATCCTTCCGTGTGCAGTGGGAGACTGGATTGCTTTCCAACAGCTGTAGAGCTGCACTGAGTGCTGGAGGTCTTTGTGTAATCCAGAGAACTGTAGATGGTGGTCAGTCAGTAGGATCTTCTGTAGGTTGGAGGTACTTGAGTTATGCAGGTCAGGAGTCAAAGTCCTCTGGAGAAGCAGTTGGGCTGCTTGAAGGTCCGTGCGGTGAAAGGTTTACTCGCCTTGGTCGTGCTGTTGTTCTTCCCTCGTCAGGTCAGAAACTCAGAACAAGGGTCTGTTCACTTGGGAAAACTTTTATTCCTTCTCATTGGGGAGGGGATTACTAATCCCACCTTTCCTGCTGTGGTGATGTGATTGGGTCACAGCATTCCAGGTGTCCGTCCCTCAACACGCCCACCTTTCATCCTGTGAAACTTGTTTTATTGTTCCAAAATACACAAGTAAATAAGACAATGTCTTTAGGACCTTGGAAATGCTGTATTTCTTTTTTAAACCTTTCTCAAAGTCCTTGTGGCAGTGTTCTGTAGAGTCCAAACTTGATGTGAATTGGTTGAGGTACCACACTTCTGTCGCAGTGGGTGTAGTTGCATTGGCTTTTATTCCAGTTGTGGTTTCTACTGTGTGTGCACAGTTTCCTGGATGAGTACAAGGACACATAGGACATGTTCCTTACAGTATTCCTGTCCATTTTTGGTGATTTCAAGCCAATATGTTTAGAAAATGTCTTCCTTTCTGAGCATTTCTTTGTTCTTGCTGTGCTCTAACCAGAACCAGTTTGGCAGCCCTAGGAGTCCATGGTCATTCACACCTTGAACTCAGGCATGGAAGCCTGAGGTTGAACAAAGGCAACTCATGATGAGATTAGCCTATCATCAATGGGCCGTTGATGTCATCTTTCCTGTCTTCCACCTTTGGCAGTCCTGATTACAATAGTCGTTTACTTGTCGTTGAGGGCCCTTTCACATTCTTTTGATTAATCAAAGTGGGACAAAAGAATGTCTGTTGTGAAGCTCTGGTGCCATCACATCTGTTGTTCACTACATTATCATGTGGGTGATGGGTATAATGAGGGAAGGGAGAAGGTTTTTGAGTAGATGTGTTGGTAAAGGATCTAACTGGCAGGTGGAGGAATTAGAGCTCATAATCAGCTGTTCAACCACAGATGTATTGGTGAGAGTAAAGTTCGAGATTGGGTAGGGTATCTGGAAAGTAAAAGTTTCTGAGGGAGTTGAAGAAGAGAAAGATTGATAGATATTGTCAATTTTGTGTGTAAAGAATGTCAGAAAATTTTCACAAAGGTCAGAAGAACCATTAAGCAGTGGAGATGGTGGTTTAACAAGTTTGCTGATCTCAGAAAAAAGGGTCCTGGGTTTACACTTTGTTCTGTTTAAAATATTAGATAAGTAAGTAGCACGTGCAGTGTTAAGGGCTTTTTTATATTGTGATATAAATTCAGCGTAGAGGGTAGCATGAGTAGGAAGACAGGTCTTCTTATAGAGACGTTCAAGACGCCTAGCCTTCGCTTTCATTAATCTGAGCTCTGGGGTGAACCAGGGGGAAGAATAAGCTGAGGGGACAGTTCTTGTCTTTAATGGGGACAGAGCTTCCAAGACATTAGCTGTAGATTCATTGTATGATGAGAGAATCTCACCAGGACAACAGAGATTAACAGAGAGAGGCAGGGAGGAAGCAGCAATAGCAGTAGAGAAGTTGTCAGCGTCTATATTTTTCAGGTTTCGATAAGATATTGAAGATTTGATTTTCGATTTGGCAAGGGGGAGAGAGAAACTAAAGTCAATGAGTTTATGGTCAGATATGCCAACTTCAAGACCCTGGACACAAACATTGTTAATTCCAACAGTGCAGATTAAATCAAGGGTATGAGAATGGGAGTGTGTAGGAAAATCAATGTGCTGTGTTAAATCAAAGCAGTCCAATACAGTCATAAAGTCCTTAGCAGAAGTACAGTCAGAATCCACATGAATATTGAAATCACCAAGCATAATAATGTTATTATATTGAGCACATGCAATAGTAAGTAACTCAGAGATATCAGAGAGAAAGTTAGCATGATGTTTAGGCGGTCTGTAGATCAGCAAAATCAAGAGTGGTGTGGGACCAGCAATTCTAAATGACAGATATTCAAAGCTAACAACAGCATGGAAGTCGATATTGATAGTTTTATATTTGTTCTTAATCACAGCTGCCAGGCCACCGCCTCTGCCAGTGAGACGTGGTTTAGACAGATGGTAGTATCCAGGAGGCGTCAGCAGGTTAAGCTCCATAAAGTCATTAGGTGATTGCCAGGTTTCAGTGAGTAGTAGTATGTCCAACTTTCTTTCGACGATAATGTCATTCAGAAGTGTAGCTTTATTGGCCAGGGAACGAGTATTGAGTAGAGCAAAGTTATGTCTAAGGGGCGTATGAGTCTCACAGGAATATGTCACATCTCTAGCCAGAGGTGTGAGAGTACGAGACACGTTATTGCAATGAAAGCGCTTGTCGTTATGGTGACGCATCAATCTATGTGAGCGTATTGAAGACGGAGAAAAGGAGTGTTGAATCAGCCAGCGCATAGGAGACCGATGAATATAACGAGGGCGACGAGAAATTCCGAGGCTTTTACACCATTCATATGTAGAAAAATCCAGCCAAGAAAAACAAGCAAAACACAAACAATGAGGAAGGGGAGACTTACTCACCGAAGGTATTGAGCGTTAAACCAGACACAGGCAGAGAGCTCGCAGTGAAAATTGAGGCGTGTCACGAACACCAACCATACAGGTAAACGCAAAAGCTTGTAAAAACCAGGAAAAAAGTCCAGTAATGTTTATGTTTGATGATTTTGTATCCAAAATGGGGAAAAACACAAGAGAAAACGATGATTGATGTTGATAGTGATGGAGGAGACTGAAATAATGGTGATGGATTTGATCAAAACAAATAATCCAGACATATGGGTCAAGACAGCAACATGTTGTAGTTAGTAGAAAACACGAGTCCAAAACATACAGACAACCAGCAACGAGGACAGGATGGTGATACACAGCTTGCAAACGGTTAGCAAACAGGAAAAAACAGTGAACATTGACGATGAGAAGCGGCAGCCACAGTGCGCGCGGCGTTCTCTCACCGGAACCGAAAGTCCAAATCAGTTGTGAGGCTTTTTTTAATTTTTTTTTTTAAATCAAATGAAATATTTGCAGTTTTATTAAAAAAAAAAAAAACATACAGATTTCTTAGCACATTGTGTGTCTCATAGGTAAAAATGTTGCTTGAATTATAATTTTTTTTTTTGTATTATTGAGATCTACGATGACCACGTACAAGTTGTTGCTTTAAACTTTGAAACATGGAATACTTATAAATAATACTTTAGGTTGAATTCATGCAAAATCATTTCCACCGTACAGCATCAGATATTATCCCGATTCAGTAGACTTCTAGGAAGATTTTTTGAATTTAATTAAAACTTTAAAGAATGGATTTAATCAACCTTGTCATTTTAAAAGATCGTATTTAAGATTGTGCTTTGAAATAAATTGAATACAGAAACATTCACACAGGAAAGGAGTTAGCGGTCTTAACACATGCTGTGACAGAAGATCAACTGTCTGACTCCACCCTCCCATCTCTCGTTCACACTAGAGTTTATTCCTAGGAGGATCTGGGGATGTTTTGTGTATAATACAACTTAAACCATTTACTTTTTATCATCAAGAACTACTTCTTCAACTCTCTGAAAATGTAAGGTGTTTTCATATTTATATTTATTTATTTAGCTAAAACTAAACTATGTTTAATTTGTTTAAATATTTTTTAGCATCATGTGTGATGTTACACATTTCTTTAGAATAATTTCATTTAAAATAGAGATAAGTTCCTTTTGTAGAACCAGCCTGAGACGTCACAGGTTCTCTTTCTGAAAATGCTTGGTGATTTTTCTTAAGGAATTATTGAAAATGTGTGAGACCCCAACATTTTACACATGCACTGATAAATAAAAATTATACTTTAGGTCTTCTAGGAAGATTTGACTTGAGACTTTTTAAAAGATGTAATTTAAACTTTTACATTTTATGCTTTGAAATAAAAGTTAGCACGGACAAAACAATGTTTCATCCACCCTCTGTCTTAGGTTTCACAGCACGCTCGCTTAGTAGACACACTCTAAAAACTAATTCAGGGGACCTTTAGTCATTACTTAAATATATATATTGTTGTGAAATAAAAAATCAAGTTCTGAAATGCTGTTAGACTTTACTTTACTTGTAATTGTTATTTTATTGAGCTTGGATGACACACAAATTATGCCTATTGATTCGATATATTATCATGACTTGACATAGTTTAACATTTTCAGTTAATCAAAAATGTATTTAATTTTAAGTTCTGTTAATGTAAAATACAATCTGATGACGTGTAAACGTGTTTCATTGTTTTGAGTTGTATGAACACTTCTTTTAACTGGGCTGGGATTTATATTTCCCATCATGCTTTGCCCATGGCACTTGAAAGGGAGAGTAAATGCTAAAATTAAGTGTTATATAATGTTTTTGCACAAGATTAATGGTAAGGGATATTTAGCAGTAATTAGGGTTTTGTTATACTAATTTAGAAGAGTTAATGTGTCAATGTGGGTTTTTGGAGAGTTACCATCATAGTGACAAGCGGTGCTTGGTAAGATCATGTTACTTAGAAATGCATTTTTATTGTGTCCAAAAAGTGTCTTCACCTTACTTAAAACTTTATGTTGGATCAACTTAAATAGTTGACAATTATTAAGTTCATGTTACTTAGAAATGTGTTTTTATTGTGGCAAAAAAAAAACGTCTTCATCTTACTTAAAACTTTATGTTGGTTCAACTCAAAATATTGCTTTGAATTAATGTAATTCTCCCAATTGTCTTAAGTTAAAAATTCTAGTGTACGGAGCCCCTAAAGGGACATGGTGGTAGAAAAAAAAAGGGAGGGAAGGAAGGAAATTTTACGTGGCGGTGGAAAAAAATTTGGGATGGGAGGAATTTTTTTTTCCAAATCTTTTGCGTTCCCTCGCAAAGATGTTTTGCGTTCCCTCGCAAAGATGTTTTGCGTTCCCTCGCAAAGATTGTGTTCCCTCGCAAGATGTTTTGCGTTCCCTCGCAAAGATTGCGTTCCCTCGCAAAGATGTTTTGCGTTCCCTCGCAAAGATTGCATTCCCTCGCAAAGATGTTTTGCGTTCCCTCGCAAAGATTGCGTTCCCTCGCAAAGATTGCATTCCCTCGCAAAGATGTTTTGCGTTCCCTCGCAAAGATTGCGTTCCCTCGCAAAGATGTTTTGCGTTCCCTCGCAAAGATTGCGTTCCCTCGCAAAGATGTTTTGCGTTCCCTCGCAAAGATTGCGTTCCCTCGCAAAGATGTTTTGCGTTCCCTCGCAAAGATGTTTTGCGTTCCCTCGCAAAGATTGCGTTCCCTCGCAAAGATGTTTTGCGTTCCCTCGCAAAGATGTTTTGCGTTCCCACGCAAAGTTGCTTGTGTTCCCTTGTTATGAGTTCGGCGAAACACTTCCTGTTTCCCGCTGGTCGTGGTTCAGACAGCTCACGTTCATAATGGAGAGGTTCATAGAGTTTTATTTTGAACTTGGACTCAAATATAAAGAAATGCGGTCAGTGCTTAGTTCGAGGCACAGTTATGACGTAAGTGAAAGACACCTGAAAAGGATTTTACGCGAAAGAGGATTGTCTCGACGCAAAAATTACTCGAGCTTAGTGGACCTTGTTGATTTTATCCGTAATCAGCTGCAGTCTTCTGGGCAGCTTCATGGGTATCGATGGATGTACGCCAAATGCAGGGAGAAGGGTCTGCGTGTGAGAAAAGAGGATGTGCGCGTGGCACTTAAGGAGCTGGACCCTACAGGAGTTTCAATGAGGAGAGCCAGACATCTCAGACGGCGCAACTACTTTGCGAAGGGACCAAACTTCATTTGGCATTTGGATTCATACGATAAGTTAAAACCATATGGCATTTGTATCAATGGTTGCATTGACGGCTTTTCGAGGAAGATTATCTGGCTTAACACATACACAACTAGTAGCGATCCAAAGCTTATAGGCGGTTACTATATTGAAGCGGTGGAGCGTTTGCGAGGATGCCCAAGAGTTGTTAGGGGGGATCTTGGAACTGAAAATGGTCATGTTAGAGACTTTCAGCGTTTTTTTCACATCAATCATGCAGATGAATCTCTTGACAGCTATTTGGATGGTGCAAGTACTGCCAATCAAAGGATCGAGTACTGGTGGGGGTTTCTGCACAAGGAATGCATGGAATTCTGGATTTGCCTGTTTGCTGAGCTCAGAGACAACGGATACTTCGATGGAGGATTCTTGGACAAAAGTTTGCTCCAGTTCTGCTGCATGGGACTCATCCAGGTGAGTTAAATGGAAATTATGTTGTGATGCTTCTCTCTCTCTCTCTGTGTGTGTGTGTGTGTGTGTGTGTGTGTGTGTGTGAGAGAGAGAGATCCAAATAAAACAAATTGTCATTACTCACGTCACATTGTTCCAAACAGTACACATACAACGCATATTACTTTTTTGTTTGTTTGTGTAGGGACTCGTTCGACAGAACTTACCAATGACTTTATCAATGAACAACATGATTGAACAAAGCTTCATTTTGGTCCAAAAGATCCATTTCCTGAACGGAAAAATCTAGCCTAACAGAAGTGATGACACGACTTCTTTTAACAAAGGACTCTGTCTAAAGGACTTCTTAGCTCATCAGCAATAAACTAATCAGAACCCATCACGTGGATCTGATCACATTAAATCTATTGATTCTCCCACAAAACCCTCTTGTATTATCGGACGGAACAGGAAAACACTCATCAACGGATTTAAAGACGAATCTGTCCTATCAATACCTCCCTTGTGTGAGCAATCCAGCCTGACCCGGTCACTCGTGACTTCGGTCAAAGTTTAAACTAGGCTTAAGGACTCAATCTTGAATCTCAAAAGGGACAATTGTCGATTACTTAAAGTATTAACTATATACAGAATAATACATGCCATGATGTAATTACTAACATGTCTATTCAATGTATTCAATATGTGGGTTTTCTTCAAATGCATTATTGTAATCATTGTTGTAATTAGGTCAGTCTAGTAATATGTGTTTAAGAAGTGTGTCATGTTTGAGCTCTAAATACAGAGTTTATAATTCTCTGTAATTCTGTGTGAATGAAACATTGAAATTCAGTATCAGGAAAATATTAAGAAACTTTATATTGTTGTTAATAAAACACGAGAATGTTCTGCAGATATCACGCGATGTGATCAATAGACAATAGACGAGGCGTGTCTAATCTCCGTAGCAACGTCTCATTGGAGGATCGCTCCTTTAAAACTATGCTGTCCGAACAAGCTGGACGTCAGACATCAGTCGAAAAAGTCGAAGAAGTCAGAAGTCAGAAATCGGTCAGAAGCCGGACTGAAGCACAGTCGTTGAAGCCCGGTAGCCGAAACACCGCTACTTTGACCACGGCGGAAAAGTCGCATGGGTCATTGATAACTGATTGACCGGGGCTGATTTTCCATCTAACACCCGACTTCAACCACAAGCTGCGCCGCTGATCATTCGACAGCCGTCACATCCAGACTCCGCAACCCTCTGTGAAATATCTGACCAAAGTCTCCCAAGAAGAGAGCCGCTCAAGCCAGACGCTCAGAACAGCGCGTTGCACCAGCCAACAGCATCCTTCAAAGCTTCCGCGCAACCCACAGGGCTTTCCCGAGAAGACGTCACCTGAAAGACAGCCAATCCAGAACGGGATTCCGCTGTACACGAGTCACGGAACAACCCGATTACCTCAGCTGTCAGAGCAAACGCAGGTACAAGCAAACTTCTCTCTCTCTTGCTGGAAACTGGTGAAACTCCTTTAAACCTAAAGAATCAAGCCAAAGCTCTGCTTTTGTGATTTTCCTCAGGTTATGAGTTAAGTTAGCACTGAACTTGGGACTTTTCATAATTCATCAACTCCGCGAATGTGTGTGCATGTATGTATGTGTGTGTGTGTGTTTAGCCTTAGTTTCCTGTAATCATTAGAAGTAGTCAATAAATCTTGTTTTGATTTTCACATATACGAGTTTCTTGTGGTGTGTGTCAAATTACTGCCTTAAACGTAAAAGATCAAGTTACCTCTTGCTTATAATATAATAATTACAATAATAACAATAATCATAATAAAATATTGTTACTGTTGGCCGCAGAATAATATTTTATCCAGAATTGGTAAAATACTCTAACCTCAATTTTCGCTGGACGAATAATTGATGGAAGTGTTAAATATTAACTCTGAATCATTTACAGTGAATCATTTACAGTTGATTCAATTCTTATTCCCTGTAACAATTAAATTGAGCTAATAAATGACCCAGGTCTTACAAATTAATGGTGGAGAAAAATTCGGGCAGTTTAATCTAATTTGTACACAAAACAAGTAACTCGTGTGATTGTGTCTTTTCTATTGATCCGGAAGATAGATTAGAAACAGAAACGAGGCTTTTTGATTGTCATAACAATGATTGCACATAAGGCGCAGTGGATGAATGAAATCTGAACTCGAGTTGTTTATCTGTACGTTTTGTTGTTGTTGTTAAAACTGCAGTAAATGAATCTAAGATTGTCTGCCAAGACAAAAGGAAAGTCGCCTGAGAGCGCACCAGGACATAGTAAGCGTGTTCCTTGCTTTGTTCTTTAAGGCCTTAGCTATAGTGGATAATATTGCGTGTTCCAATGTTATTTCAACTAAGCTAAAATCCCTGCATGGTCACATTAGAGAGTAGCTACCTAATGTGCCGCCTATATCCGCTCATTCGTGAGATGAGATATTGATACTCTAAACACTATACGTGTCTGAGTTTGATTTGAATGGGATTATTTTGAAAATTCTTGATCAAGTATTGTTGCAGTAAATCCTGCATGTTGTTGCGTGTCCAGAAACTGACACGAACGATTCAGATCGCCGAGATCTCAGTAATGTTACTATTATTAATTGCAGAAAAATCTGTGGATTAATGTGCCTCGCTCTAACGTGTGGGGTTGTTCAGCTCGGAAACATGAGAAGCTGAATGGTTCATTGTCATTGAGAACTGCGCCGTCAGTTCAATGATTAATGTGATTTTGTATGTTTGTTATCTGTGTGCAAAGAGTATAGAACAAGCGTACTCTTTTGTTGTGCGTCACGGTCACCACGACAGTGACAGCTGTAACCCGGAAGCCCTAAGAAACCTTTCCCGGGGTAACCTTTAAGTGCGCATGCGCAGTCTGCCAGCGCCATATTCAACTGTGTATAAACAAAGCTTAGCACAAGCGGAGCTAGCTAAATCTAGCACGGTTGCATTACAGTCTATGTAAAGCTAGTAGCATTGCTAAAGGGCTAGTGGCTAGCATAGCATTTTGTGGTCTGAATGCAATGTTGCAATGTTGGAATGACTTCTTTCTTACTGAACTTTAATTCACTCTAGTGCTTTCACCTCCCTCTCTGTCTAACTTACACATCTTATCTTTTCTCATCTCCTCCCATTTGAGAGAACGTGACAAATGTTAAATTAATAAACCTGGTTTTTAATATCATTTGTTTGAAAGTTCTCTCTCCTAAATTTAATCTTGTCAGTTGAACACTGTTTTGTCTTAGTAATTAGCAATCATCCTGATGACTTTTAATGACATTTTATGTTATTTGTAATTGCTCTTATTGATTTTAATGACATCTGGGAATATGAATTTTTGATTGGAAATGTTAATTTGATTTCAATTTCAATTATAAATCAATTTCATAATCAATTGCAGTTTTGCTTTCATATGGTAAGGATATTTGTGGATTGATTTAATGGTAGTCACTTACAAACATCTTTCAATTTTAATCATTAACCAATCATTATCGCTTTGAAATTTTTAATTTCATTGGTCATTAATTAGGCTTTGGGCTTCCCTAATTCAGATGATACTTGATTGATTAATTTGATTATAATTGCTCTCAATGTTTAATGCTGAACCCATTACAATTTTAATTCACAACTATAATTTCCAAATTTGAATCCAAAATTTCACTTAAAATAAAGTTTATTCTCAGACTTTCACTCCCTTAGTCTTTGATTTAATTCATTTATTTAAAGGAAAATTTTGGGGTCTCCCTCAATGCTTGGGTCAGTTGACTTCTCCTGCTAGCGCAGTAAGCCAACCCCCTAGGTGTAGCGACTCCCTAGCGCCACCACTCTGTCAACCCTGTAATTTTTCCAAATTGTGGGAGCAAAACTTCACTCTCTTTCTTCTTCTTCTCTCTCTCTCTCTCTCTCTCTCTCTCTCTCTCTCTCTCAGCTGTCCTCTTCTGGTTCGACTACTGCTGCTGGTTTTGGATTTGTACCTGTGAAAGTCATAAAAGCAGAGTGTTTGAGAAATATTTAACAAATATTTGGGAAACGGAACACTTCTTTTAAAATAGTATGACACTCACTTTACCTTCCCTCCTCATCCTGTTATCCTACCCAGCCTAGGCTCGAGCAGGTCGACAAGGAGACTGGTAGGCGTCCATAAACCCTGAGCACGCGTCTAGAAGCGCTTTAAGTGGTGCATGGTTGTCAATCCTACTAGCTGAGAAACCAATACTGTCATTGTTATTGTTTTTCTTTCGCCCCGAAGGGAATTTTAATAACAATCACAGTCCTGGTACTGTAAAACCCCTGTCTAGAACCATCCTTCTAAAATAAAAATTTTACGAAACTCATTCTGCAAATAGTGTTAAAGACGACAACTTCATTTTATAGGGAAACTGGAAGCACCCCATTATTATTCTGCTCTTCGCTAAATGCTATTCTGTTTGTTTGTGCTCTTCTTTTCTTCTGCTGTTCTCTAGCTGTGCTATCTGTGTGTGCTTACTGATTCTTTTCGCAGAGACTCCGAGTTAGAAGCACATCCACGAGAGGACCACAGTTGAGAACCAGTCTTACCTGCACATTTACACACTCATTACTCATTCCCATTAGCCACACTTGACATTGCACCCTTACGCCTTTGATTTGCCCTGCTTGCTTGTTTTGTTTTGTTGTGTTTTGTTTTGTTCTTTTCTTCAAGGTCTGTGTCAGTTTCGGGTTTAGATCTCCCTCGCGGTGCCAAACATGTCTCGCACAACAGACCCTGCTGGACACTGGAAGGATCTGGAGACCTGGCTAAGTGTTGTAACAGGACAGCCTCCTACCTAAGGCCGCTGAAACACTAAAGCATCAGACACAGGACCAGCTGGATGACAACATAGCAAGCCTCATGAAACAGGACCCAAGCCAGAGCTACAGTCACAAAGAACTAGCCAAGATCACCGGCTCCTTAAGCCACACACTCATCGCCACCCTCAAACTGAGCGACAGGCAAGCCGCCCATCGCCAGCAGGAGCTGACACATGCACAACG